>NC_069505.1:375938839-376043839 GCF_027579735.1 Bombina bombina
CACAGCTAATTTAGCCATTTGAAAAGCGGCATCAGTAATAAAAGAATTAGCTAGCTTGAGAGCCTTAATTCTACCCAAAATGTCATCTAATGGGGTCTAAACCTTAAGAGACTCTTCTAGAGCATCAAACAAAAAAGCAGCTGCAGTAGTAACTGGAACAATGCAAGCTATAGGTTGTAAAAGAAAACCCAGATGAACAAAAAATTTCTTTAGAAGACCCTCTAACTTTTTATCCATAGGATCTTTGAAAGCACAACTGTCCTCAATAGGTATAGTTGTACGCTTAGCCAGGGTAGAAATAGCTCCCTCCACCTTAGGGACCGTTTGCCAAGAATCCCGAATGGTGTCAGATATGGGAAACATTCTTAAAATTAGGAGGGGGAGAGAACGGTATACCTGGTCTATCCCATTCCTTTGTAACAATGTCCGAAATTATTTTAGGAACTGGAAAAACATCAGTGTAAGTAGGCACCTCTAGATATTTTTCCATCTTACACAATTTCTCTGGTGGTATCACAATACGGTCACAATCATCTAGAGTCGCTAAAACCTCCCGGAGTAACAGGCGGAGGTGTTCAAGCCTAAATTTAAAGGACATCACGTCCGAATCTGTCTGAGGCAACACATTTCCTGAGTCTGAAAGTTCTCCCTCAGACAGCAATTCCCGACCCCCAAATCAGAGCAATGTGAGGGTACATCGTAAATGGCCAATAAGGCATCAGAGGGTTCAGTATTTACCTTAATACCTACTGCGTTTACCCTGTAAAACTGGCAGTTTATATAATACCTCTGTAAGGGTAGTAGACATAACTGCAGCCATATCTTGCAGAGTAAAAGAATTAAGACGTACTAGAAGTACTTGGCGTCGCTTGAGTGGGCGTTAAAGGTTGTGACACTTCGGGAGAATTGGATGGCATAACCTGATTCTCTTCAGACTGAGAATCATCCTTAGACACACTTATCACCTAAAATTTGTTCTTTACAGTGTAAGGCCCTTTCAGTACAAGGAGGACACAATGTAAGAGTGGGTACCACAATGGCTTCTAAACACATAGAGCATTGACTTTCCTCAATGTCAGACATGTTGAACAAGCTAGTAATAAGCACAAAAGTCGTGAAACACTTTACTTATTGATGACATTTTTAAAAAAAAAAAAAACAAGTACTGCGCCTTTAAGAAATAAAAAAGCGCACAATTTTTCCAAATCTGCTTAAAAATGTTAACAAACGTTCAATTTTAACGTATTCCAAACCTATATTGCAGTTGGATATTGCACCACAAGCAAGGGGCAAATTAAACCTCCTAAATGAGTAATTTAACACAAACAGTTATTGAAAAAACACAATTTATGCGTACCTGATAAATTTATTTCTCTTGTGGTGTATCCAGTCCACGGATCATCCATTACTTGTGGGATATTCTCCTTCCCAACAGGAAGTTGCAAGAGGACACCCACAGCAGAGCTGTTATATAGCTCCTCCCCTAACTGCCATATCCAGTCATTCGACCGAAACAAGCCGAGAAAGGAGAAACCATAGGGTGCAGTGGTGACTGTAGTTTAATCTAAAATTTTGACCTGCCTTAAAATGACAGGGCGGGCCGTGGACTGGATACACCACAAGAGAAATAAATTTATCAGGTAAGCATAAATTGTGTTTTCTCTTGTAAGGTGTATCCAGTCCACGGATCATCCATTACTTGTGGGATACCAATACCAAAGCTAAAGTACACGGATGAAGGGAGGGACAAGGCAGGTACTTAAACGGAAGGTACCACTGCCTGTAAAACCTCTCTCCCAAAAATAGCCTCCGAAGAAGCAAAAGTATCAAATTTGTAGAATTTTGAAAAAGTATGAAGCGAAGACCAAGTCGCCGCCTTGCAAATCTGTTCAACAGAAGCCTCATTTTTTTAAAGGCCCATATGGAAGCCACAGCTCTAGTAGAATGAGTTGTAATCCTTTCAGGGGGCTGATGTCCAGCAGTCTCATAGGCTAAGCATATTATGCTTCTTAGCCAAAAAGAGAGGTTGCTGAAGCCTTTTGACCTCTCCTCTGTCCAGAGTAAACAACAAACAAGGCAGATGTTTGACGAAAATCTTTAGTAGCTTGTAAGTAAAACTTTAAAGCACGGACTACGTCCAGATTATGTAAAAGACGTTCCTTCTTTGAAGAAGGATTAGGGCACAATGATTGAACAACAATCTCTTGATTGATATTCTTAGTAGATACTACATTAGGCAAAAACCCAGGTTTTGTACGCAGAACTACCTTATCTGCATGGAAGATCAGATAAGGAGAATCACATTGTAAAGCAGATAACTCAGAGACTCTACGAGCCAAGGAAATAGCCATCAAAAAAAGAACTTTCCAGGATAAAAGTTTAATATCTATGGAATGAAGAGGTACAAACCGAACCCCTTGAAGAACTTTAAGAACCAAGTTTAAGCTCCATGGAGGAGCAACAGGTTTAAACACAGGCTTGATTCTAACCAAAGCCTGACAAAATGCCTGAACGTCTGGAATATCTGCCAGACGCTTGTGCAAAAGAATAGACAGGGCAGAAATCTGTCCCTTTAAAGAACTAGCTGATAATCCTTTTTCCAAACCCTCTTGGATAAAAGACAATATCCTGGCAATCCTAACCTTACTCCATGAGTAATTCTTGGATTCACACCAGTAAAGATATTTACGCCATATCTTATGGTAGATTTTAATGGTGACAGGCTTTCTTGCCTGTATTAGGGTATCAATGACTGACTCGGAGAAGCCACGCTTTGATAAAATCAAGCGTTCAATCTCCAGGCAGTCAGTCTCAGAGAAATTAGATTAGGATGATTGAAAGGACCTTGAAGTAGAAGGTCTTGTCTCAAAGGCAGAGTCCAAGGTGGAATGGATGACATGTCAACTAGGTCTGCATACCAGGTCCTGCGTGGCAACGCAGGTGCTATCAAGATCACCGATGCTCTCTCCTGTTTGATTTTGGCAATCAGTCGAGGGAGCAGAGGAAACGGTGGAAACACATAAGCCAGGTTGAAAGACCAAGGCGCTGCTAGAGCATCTATCAGCGTCGCTTCTGGGTCCCTGGACCTGGAACCGTAACAAGGAAGCTTGGCGTTCTGGCGAGACTCCATGAGATCCAGTTCTGGTTTGTCCCAACAATGAATCAATTGAGCAAACACCTCCGGATGGAGTTCCCACTCCCCCGGATGAAAAGTCTGACGACTTAGAAAATCCGCCTACCGGTTCTCTACACCTGGGATATGGATCGCTGAGAGGTGGCAAGAGTGTGTCTCTGCCCAGCGAATTATCTTGG
This sequence comes from Bombina bombina, assembly GCF_027579735.1. NCBI lineage: Eukaryota > Metazoa > Chordata > Amphibia > Anura > Bombinatoridae > Bombina > Bombina bombina. The sequence continues at coordinate 375,942,152 of NC_069505.1, forward strand.
AGACTTCTAACATCGCTAGGGAACTCCTTGTTCCCCCTTGATGGTTGATGTAAGCCACAGTCGTGATGTTGCCCAACTGAAATCTGATGAACCTCAGAGTTGATAACTGAGGCCAAGCTTGAAGAGCATTGAATATCGCTCTCAATTCCAGAATATTTATTGGAAGGAGTTTCTCCTCCTGAGTCCACGATCCCTGAGCCTTCAGGGAGTTCCAGACTGCACCCCAACCTAGAAGGCTGGCATCAGTCATTACAATTGTCCAATCTGGCCTGCGAAAGGTCATACCTTTGGACAGGTGGACCCGAGATAGCCACCAGAGAAGAGAATTTCTGGTCTCTTGATCCAGATTTAGTAGAGGGGACAAATCTGTGTAATCCCCATTCCACTGACTGAGCATGCATAGTTGCAGCGGTCTGAGATGTAGGCGCGCAAACGGCACTATGTCCATTGCCACTACCATTAAGCCGATTACCTCCATGCACTGAGCCACCGAAGGGCGCGGAATAGAATGGAGAACACGGCAAGAATTTTGAAGTTTTGATAACCTGGACTCAGTCAGGTAAATTTTCATTTCTACAGAATCTATCAGAGTCCCTAGGAAGGAGACTCTTGTGAGTGGGGACAGAGAACTCTTTTCCTCGTTCACTTTCCACCCGTGCGACCTCAGAAATGCCAGAACTATGTCCGTATGGGACTTGGCAATTTGGAAATTTGACGCCTGTATCAGGATGTCGTCTAGATAAGGGGCCACTGCTATGCCCCGCGGCCTTAGGACCGCCAGAAGCGCCCCCAGAACCTTTTTAAAAATTCTTGGGGCTGTAGCTAACCCGAAGGGAAGAGCCACAAACTGGTAATGCCTGTCCAGAAAGGCAAACCTTAGGAACCGATTATCTTTGTGTATCGGAATGTGAAGGTAAGCATCCTTTAGATCCACCGTAGTCATATATTGACCCTCCTGGATCACAGGTAGGATGGTCCGAATAGTTTCCATTTTGAATGATGGAACTCTGAGGAATTTGTTTAAGATCTTTAGATCCAAGATTGGTCTGAAGGTTCCCTCTTTTTTGGGAACCACAAACAGATTTGAGTAAAATCCCTGTCCCTGTTCCTCATTTGGAACTGGATGGATCACTCCCATAACTAGTAGGTCTTGCACACAGTGTAAGAATGCCTCTTTCTTTATCCGGTTGACAGATAATCGTGAAAGGTGAAATCTCCCTTGTGGAGGAGAAGCCTTGAAGTCCAGAAGATACCCCTGAGATATAATCTCCAACGCCCAGGGATCCTGAACATCTGTTGCCCACGCCTGGGTGAAGAGAGAAAGTCTGCCCCCTACTAGATCAGTTACCGGATAGGGGGCCATTCCTTCATGCTGTCTTAGAGGCAGCAGCAGGCTTTTTGGCCTGCTTGCCTTTGTTCCGGGACTGGTTAGGTTTCCAGGCCTGCTTGGACTGAGCAAAAGTTCCCTCTTGTTTTGTAGCAGAGGAAGTTGATGCTGCACTTGCCTTGAAGTGTCGAAAGGCACGAAAATTAGACTGTTTGGCCCTTGATTTGGACCTGTCCTGAGGAAGGGCATGACCTTTACCTCCAGTAATGTCAGCAATAATTTCCTTCAAACCAGGCCCGAATAGGGTCTGCCCCTTGAAGGGAATGTTAAGTAGTTTAGACTTTGAAGTCACGTCAGCTGACCAAGATTTGAGCCAGAGCGCCCTACGCGCCTGGATGGCAAATCCAGAATTCTTAGCCGTTTAGTCAAATGAACAATGGCATCAGAAACAAAAGAATTAGCTAGCTTAAAAGCTATAAGCTTGTTATGTCCTCCAAAAGGAGTCGTTGTCTGTAAAGCCTCTTCCAGAGACTCAAACCAGAACGCCGCAGCAGCAGTGACAGGAACAATGCATGCAAGGGGCTGCAGGATAAAACCTTGTTGAATAAAAATTTTCTTAAGGTAACCCTCTAATTTTTTATCCATAGGATCTGAAAAAGCACAACTGTCCTCGACAGGGATAGTAGTACGCTTTGCTAAAGTAGAAACTGCTCCCTCCACCTTAGGGACCGTCTGCCATAAGTCCCGTGTGGTGGCGACTATGGGAAACATTTTTCTAAAAATAGGAGGGGGGGAAAACGGCACACCGGGTCTATCCCACTCTTTATTAATAATTTCTGTAAACCTTTTAGGTATTGGAAAAACCTCAGTACACACCGGCACTGCAAAGTATTTATCCAGTCTACACAATTTCTCTGGCACTGCAATTGTGTCACAGTCATTCAGAGCAGCTAAAACCTCCCTAAGCAAAACACGGAGGTTCTCAAGCTTAAATTTGAAAGTAGAAATATCAGAATCAGGTTTCCCTGAGTCAGAGACATCACCCACAGACTGAAGCTCTCCTTCTTCAGCTTCTGCATATTGTGAGGCAGTATCAGACATGGCTCTTAAAGCGTCTGTATGCTCTGTATTACGACTAACACCAGAGCTATCACGCTTTCCTCTAAATTCAGGTAGTCTGGCTAATACAGCTGACGGTGTATTATCCATGACTGCCGCCATGTCTTGTAAAGTAATCGCTATGGGCGTCCTTGATGTACTTGGCGCCATTTGAGCGTGAGTCCCTTGAGCGGGAGTCAAAGGGTCTGACACGTGGGGAGAGTTAGTCGGCATAACTTCCCCCTCGTCAGAATCCTCTGGTGATACATTTTTTAAAGATAAAAGCTGATCTTTATTGTTTAAAGTGAAATCAATATTTAGTACACATTCTCATATGGGGTTCCACCATGGCTTTTAAACATAATGAACAAGGAGTTTCCTCTATGTCAGACATGTTTATACAGACTAGCAAGCTTGGAAAACACTTTAAATCAAGTTAACAAGCAAATATAAAAAACAGTACTGTGCCTTTAAGAGAAACAAATTGTCAAAATTTGAAAAACAGTGAAAAAAAAGCAGTAATTCAAACGAAATTTTTACAGTGTATGTAATAGGTTAGCAGAGCATTGCACCCACTTGCAAATGGATGATTAACCCCTTAATGCAAAAAACGGATCAAAAAAACGATTCAAACGTTTTTTAAACAGTCACAACAACTGCCACAGCTCAGCTGTGGCCCTACCTTCCTCAATAAACGACTTTTGAAGCCTTTAGAGCCCTTCAGAGATGTCCTATAGCATGCAGGGGACTGCGGAGGGAAGCTGAATGTCTCTGTCTGCAATTTTAACTGCGCAAAAAAGCGCTAAAATAGGCCCCTCCCACTCATACTACAGTGGAAAGCCTCAGGAAACTGTTTCTAGGCAAATATCAAGCCAGCCATGTGGAAAAAACTAGGCCCCAATAAGTTTTATCACCAAAGCATATATAAAAACGATTAAACATGCCAGCAAACGTTTTATATTGCACATTTATAAGAGTATATATCTCTGATAGTAAGCCTGATACTAGTCACTATTAAATCACTGTATTTAGGCTCAACTTGCATTAATCCGGTATCAGCAGCATTTTCTAGCAATTCCATCCCTAGAAAAACTTAAAACTGCACATACCTCATTGCAGGATAACCTGCACGCCATTCTCCCTCTGAAGTTACCTCACTCCTCAGACATATGTAAGAACAGCAGTGGAGCTTAGTTACTTCTGCTAAGATCATAGAAAACGCAGGCAGATTCTTCTTCTAAATGCTGCCTGAGATAAAATGGTACAACTCCGGTACCATTTAAAAATAATAAACTTTTGATTGAAGACAAAACTAACTATATTTCACCACTTTCCTCTTACTACCTCCATCTTTGTTGAGAGTTGCAAGAGAATGACTGGGTATGGCAGTTAGGGGAGGAGCTATATAACAGCTCTGATGTGGGTGTCCTCTTGCAACTTCCTGTTGGGAAGGAGAATATCCCACAAGTAATGGATGATCCGTGGACTGGATACACCTTACAAGAGAAAAACTTTGACAAACCCCTGCACCTCGCCACAGCTCTGCTGTAGCGCCTACCTGTCCCCAGGGATCTGACAAATGTCTCAATATCACTCCGGTAGACAATCTCTCAGTTTGGGCCCAACCGAAGCTGAAGTTTGCTGCCTTCTTGACAAAATTAACTGCGCATCTGAGGCGCAAAAATTAGGCCCCGCCCATCATATACGATTTACTCTCAGCCTAAACAACCGCATATAAAGCGGTGTAGAACTAGCCATGTGGATAAGCATTCCTAAATTGTATGATTATAGCCATGTGAACCCCCAGCACAATGTAAAAACACCAGCTATATTTAACCGTTTTGCAATAAAAACTGTTATGCTGCCCCAGTGTCTAAACCATGCTGCCATAATTTCTTGCTGCATTTAGCCCTGATAAAAAATAAATACACAGGATTTCAGTAATACCCCTTCTTATGTCTATAGGTTTACTGCTTACCCCTTCCCTCTTTGGGAACTATGTCAGCCAGTTCTGATATATCCCAGTCTCTTCAGAAATAAATGACTGAACATACCTCAATGCTTGTAGCATGAAAACGTTCCCCAAACTGAAGATTTCTCTAGTACTCCTCAGCCATTCTGTGGGAACCCACATGGATCTTAGTGACATCTGCTAAGATCATCAACCTCGCGGCAGAAATCTTCTTCTATATGCTGCCTGAGGAAAATAGCACTCACCAGTACCATTTAAAATAAAAGTCTTGCTTTAAGAAAATAAAAACTATAATTTTAACACCTCTTTCACTTTACCTCTTCCTATTACTGGTATAGCCAAAGAGAATGACTGGGGGTGGAGAGAAGGGAGGAGCTATATATACAGCTCTGCTGTGGTGCTCTTTGCCACTTCCTGTTAGCAGGAGGATAATATCCCACAAGTAAGGATGAATCCGTAGACTCGTCGTATCTTGTAGAAGAAATATAGTTTTAAGAGAAGAACTTGGCTACCAGAAAATAAACTTTATTAGGGGTCCCCGTGTGTTTTTTTACTTTATCTTTAAAAGATCTGCTTTCTATTACTCCTCCCAAGATCACTACCAGCAGGTGATTCTTTCAAATAAGTGGTTTTGGAGATTTGTAGCTTCTATGGGAGCTAAGATTGAGGGGTTTAAAGTACACCCCCTATCCAGCTCACATGCAGCTTCTAGCTCCTTCCTGATTCAACCTCTTTGTGATGCACGTGGTGAAGGCAACGCACACTCCCAAGAACTGGGAGTGCCATCCACTAGGCCACCAATGATCCCAGGTCTTTAGTGAGGGGGATCACTAAAAACAGTGTTTGATTGGCGATCCACCTGCGTGACGAGAAGGGTTTGTCATGTGGCTACAAGTAGCGATGTGCAGGACGAGAACGTCTTGTCATGTGCGTTGAGGGGTTAAATTCTAAGAATTAGAAAATCTAAGTCTTTCTGAGCTAAATGACATGAAAAGGGGACAGAATACCTAATAAAAATATACTGCAAAATAGTTTCATTACTTATAATTAAACATTTTATATAAGAATCTCACTGTAATAGTGATTAACTAGTTTGATTTAATAATGGTTTCTTAATCCCTGCAGTGTTAATCTTCTATGGCTCTTCTTTATACTAGTTGGCTTGTAGTCATATATAATTGTAATATAATATCTATCTGCAACAATGTCGGTTAATAGCTATTTACTTAAAACTAATACTGGAATATACTTGTTTATCTTGAGGCCTATGCACATATATCTTACATCTTATTAATGTATAACTTTACGAATCCTGGCAGCAAAGTCTCCTAAATATCTTTTAATGACACCTAAATTGTTTATTTAGTGACTGTTAGTTTCCTTATAAATGCAATAGTGAGTGTGACCTCCTTTTGAGTATTAAGTTATATATATTTAAATAAAAATGTCATGTTCCTGTATAGGAAGAATATATATATATATATATATATATATATATATATATATATATATATATATATATATATATATATATATATATATATATATCTCCGTTAAAGTCATGATATCTGGTAATCCTACGATTACCCAGGTAAAACTGACATTACCCAAGATTATACATCAGGCTTTACCTGGGTAAACACAGGTGCTGAACCAAAAATGGTCCGGCTCCTAAGCTTACCCAACCACAATATAACATCTAAATATTGATGCAATCATTTTTTTAAATAATAAAAAAAAATAACAGTGCCTCTTTAATAAAGCCACCCCTTCCCTTACAAGGTGCCACAATGCAAAATCTCTGCCCCCAGCTATACTGCTAGAAAGTTTATTAATGTAGGACTTTTCTAACTTGTTCAAGCAAGTTAGACACAAGCTATGCTTATGCTAATATAAAAGAATATATAAAAAGGTCATGTTCGTCTCAGAGAAGAAGTTGTCAACTGACAACTTAATTAACTCAAAGGTTTAGACTTGCATATAAGTCACATTTTATAAAAAGAGCAAACTCCAGAAGATAAGGACTTAGGCTGCTTCCCCTTTGAGGATAAGATATTTCAGTTCTTTGTTGACACTCAGATTCTTAGCTCCCAGTAGAAAAAGGCCACAGACTTATTCTTGTATCAATTATATCTGAGGTATTTGTACTTTTGCCAACTAATGCACATTTTGTTGGTGTTTTCTATTATTTACTATCATTAATTTGCACAGCACTGCCAAACTGCATAGCATGATGTACATGCCAAGGATACACATGACAAATTGAAAAAAGGAGCAGGAATCCAGTGCTGTAGTTAAAAAGTCCATATACTTTATTAATCCATAGTTTTAAAATCACCAATGTGACAAAAACGGCATAATATGGAAGACAATGTGAGAACAGGAGAGCAGACTTTTGAAAAAACAGAATTTATGCTTACCTGATAAATTACTTTCTCTTACAGGTGTATTCAGTCCACGGATTCATCCTTACTTGTGGGATATTCTCAATCCCTACAGGAAGTGGCAAAGAGAGCACACAGCAAAGCTGTCCATATAGCTCCCCTCAGGCTCCGCCCCCCCAGTCATTCGACCGACGGTTAGGAGAAAAAGGAGAACCATAGGGTGCAGTGGTGACTGTAGTTATTGAAAATTAAATTTGAACCTGACTTAAATATCAGGGCGGGCTGTGGACTGAATACACCTGTAAGAGAAAGTAATTTATCAGGTAAGCATGAATTCTGTTTTCTCTTACTTGGTGTATTCAGTCCACGGATTCATCCTTACTTGTGGGATACCAATACCAAAGCAATAGGACACGGATGAAGGGAGGGAACAAGTCAGGTAACCTAAACGGAAGGCACCACTGCTTGCAAAACCTCTCCCCCAAAAATAGCCTCCGAAGAAGCAAAAGTATTGAATTTGTAAAATTTGGCGAATGTATGCAGTGAAGACCAAGTCGCTGCCTTACAAATCTGTTCAACAGAAGCCTCATTCTTGAAAGCCCATGTGGAAGTCACAGCTCTGGTGGAATGAGCTGTAATTCGTTCAGGAGGCTGCTTACCAGCAGTCTCATAAGCCAATCGGATGATGCTTTTCAGCCAGAATGAAAGAGAGGTAGCAGTCGCTTTCTGACCTCTCCTCTTACCAGAATAGACAACAAACAAGGATGATGTTTGTCTGAAATCTTTAGTTGCTTTTAAATTGAACTTTAAAGCACGAACCACATCAAGATTGTGCAACAGTCGTTCCGTCTTAGAAACTGGATTAGGGCACAGAGAAGGAACAATGATTTCCTGGTTAATATTCTTATTAGAAACCACCTTTGGAAGGAAACCAGGTTTAGTACGCAAAACAACCTTATCTGCATGGAACACCAGATAGGGTGAATCACACTGTAAAGCAGATAATTCTGAAACTCTTCGAGTAGAAGAAATAGCTACTAAATACAAAACTTTCCAAGATAATAACATGATATCTATGGAATGCAAAGGTTCAAACGGAACCCCTTGAAGAACTGAAAGAACTAAATTTAGACTCCATGGAGGAGCCACAGGTCTGTAGACAGGCTTGATTCTAACTAAGGCCTGTGCAAACACCTGAACATCTGGTACAGCTGCCAGACGCTTGTGTAACAGAATAGACCGAGCAGATATCTGTCCCTTTAAAGGGACAGTCAAGTCCAAAAAAAACTTTCATGTTTCAAATAAGGCATGTAATTTTAAACAACTTTCCAATTTACTTTTATCACCAATTTTGCTTTGTTCTCTTGGTATTCTTAGTTGAAAGCTAAACCTAGGAAGGCTCATATGATAATTTCTAAGCCCTTGAAGGCCGCCTCTAATCACATGCTTTTGTATTTGCTTTTCTCAACAGGGGAGAGCTAGTTCCTGTAAGCCATATAGATAACATTGTGAGCACGCCTGTGAATTGTGGCAGACACTGCACTAATTGGCTAAAATGAAAGGCAATAGATAATAAATAAAATGTCATGTGATCAGGGGGCTGTCAGAAGATGCTTAGATACAAGGTAATCACAGAGGTAAAAAGTATATTAATATAACAGAGGTGGCTGTGCAAAACTGGGAAATGGGTAATAAAAGGATTATCTATCTTTTAAAACAACAAAAATTCTGGTGTTGACTGTCCCTTTAAGGAACTAGCTGACAGACCTTTCTCCAAACCTTCTTGGAGAAAAGACCATATCCTTGGAATCCTAACTTTACTCCACGAGTAACCCTTGGATTCACACCAACAAAGATATTTCCGCCATATCTTATGGTAAATTTTCCTGGTGACAGGTTTTCTGGCCTGTATCAGAGTATCTATAACTGATTCAGAGAACCCCTGCTTAGTTAGGATTAAGCGTTCAATCTCCAAGCAGTCAGTTGCAGAGAAACTAGATTTGGATGCTTGAAAGGGCCTTGGATTAGAAGATCCTGTCTCGATGGCAGTTTCCATGGTGGGACTGATGACATGCCCACTAGGTCTGCATACCAAGTCCCGCGTGGCCACGCAGGCGCTATCAGAATTACCGAAGCCTTCTCCTGTTTGATTCTGGCTATTAGCCGAGGGAGAAGAGGAAACGGTGGAAAGACATAAGCTAGACTGAATGACCAAGGCGCTATTAATGCATCAATGCCGCCTTGGGATCCCTGGATCTGGACCCGTAAAGAGGAAGTTTGGTGTTCTGACGGGACGCCATCAGATCCAACTCTGGAATGCCCCAAAGCTGAGTTAGCTGAGCAAAAACCTCCGGGTTGAGTTCTCACTCCCCCGGATGGAAAATCTGACTACTTAGAAAATCCGCCTCCCAGTTGTCTACTCCTGGGATGTGAATTGCAGATAGATGGCAGGAGTGATCCTCCGCCCATTTGATAATCTTGGATACTTCCTTCATCGCTAGGGAACTCTTTGTTCCCCCCTGATGATTGATGTACGCTACAGTCGTGATGTTGTCCGACTGAAATCTGATGAATTTGGCCTCTGCTAGTTGAGGCCACGCCTGGAGCGTGTTGAATATCGCTCTCAGCTCCAAAATGTTTATCGGGAGAAGAGATTCTTCCCAAGACCATAGTCCCTGAGCCTTCAGGGAGTTCCAGACCGCACCCCAGCCTACCAGACTGGCATCGGTCGTGACAATGATCCACTCCGGTCTGCGGAAACTCATTCCCTGAGACAGGTGATCTTGAGACAACCACCAGAGAAGAGAGTCTCTGGTTTTTTGGTCCATTTGAATTTGAGGAGATAAATCTGCGTAATCTCCATTCCACTGCTTGAGCATGCACAGTTGCAGTGGTCTGAGATGGATTCGGGTGAAAGAAACTACGTCCATAGCCGCAACCATTAAACCAATTGCTTCCATGCACTGAGCCACGGAATGCCGAGGAATGGAATGAAGAACTCGGCAAGTATTCAACAGTTTTGACTTTCTGACCTCTGTCAGAAAGATTTTCATTTCTACCGAGTCTATTAATGTTCCCAGAAAGGGAACCCTTGTGAGCGGGGACAGAGAACTCTTTTCTACGTTCACCTTCCACCCGTGAGACCTTAGAAAGGCCAGAACGATGTCCGTATGAGCCTTGGCTCTGTGAAAGGACGCCTGTATTAATATGTCGTCTAGGTAAGGTGCTACTGCAATGCCCCGCGGTCTTAGTACCGCCAGGAGGGACCCTAGCACCTTTGGGAAAATTCTGGGAGCGGTGGCCAACCCGAAAGGAAGGGCCATTAACTGGTAATGTTTGTCCAGAAAGGCGAACCTTAGGAACTGATGGTGATCTTTGTGGATAGGTATATGTAGGTACGCATCCTTTAGATCCACGGTAGTCATATATTGACCTTCCTGGATCATCTGCAAGATTGTCCGAATGGTTTCCATCTTGAAAGACTGAACTCTGAGGAATTTGTTTAGAATTTTTAGATCCAGGATTGGCCTGAAAGTTCCTTCCTTTTTGGGAACTACGAACAGGTTTGAGTAAAAGCCCAGTCCTTGTTCTGCAATTGCAACTGGGTGTATCACTCCCATTTTTGGTAGCTATTCTACACAGCGTAAGAACGCCTGTTCCCTTGGTGGAGAGTCCTTGAATTCTAGAAGATACCCCTGAGCAACTATTTCTAATGCCCAGGGATCTTGAACATCTCTTGCCCAAGCAAAGAGAGAAAGTCTGCCCCCCACCAGATCCGATCCTGGATCGGGGGCTACCCCTTCATGCTGTCTTGGTAGCAGGAGCAGGCTTCTTGGCCTGTTTACCCTTATTCCAGCCCTGCAAGGGTTTCCAGGTTGCCTTGGGCTGGGAAGCGTTATCTTGCTTTGCGGCAGCAGAGGTTGCAGCAGGTCCGCTCCTGAATTTGCGAAAGGAGCGAAAATTAGCCTTGTTTTTAGCCTTAAACGGCATGGACCTTGCCTCCAGTGATATCTGAAATAATTTCTTTCAGCTCTGGGCCGAAAAGGGTTTTCCCCTTGAAGGGAATATTTAACAGTTTTGTTTTGGACGACACATCCGCCAACCACGATTTGAGGTCCAAAGCAGAGCCAAAGCACTCGTAGCGCCATGATGGCAAAACCTGAGTTTTTCGCCGCTAGTTTAGCTAATTGGAAAGCGGCATCAGTGATAAAAGAATTAGCCAGCTTTAAAGCGTGAATTCTATCCATGACCTCATCGTATGAAGTCTCCCTCTGGAGCGACCCCTCCAGGGCCTCGAACCAAAAAGCCGCTGCAGTAGTTACCGGGATAATGCAGGCAATTGGTTGAAGCAGAAAACCTTGCTGAACAAAAATTTTCTTCAGCAATCCTTCCAATTTTTTATCCATAGGATCTTTGAAAGCACAACTGTCCTCTATTGGTATAGTTGTAGGCTTAGCCAGTGTTGAAACAGCCCCCTCTACCTTAGGGACCGTCTGCCACGCGTCCTGCCTAGGGTCGTTTATGGGGAACATTTTCTTAAAGATAGGTGGGGAAACAAAGGGTACACCTGGTCTCTCCCACTCCCTAGTCACAATATCCGCCACCCTCTTTGGGATCGGAAATGCCTCAGTGTATACAGGGACCTCTAAATATCTGTCCATTTTACACAAATTTTCAGGGACCACCATGGGGTCACAAACATCCAGCGTAGCTAAAACATCCTTAAGCAAGACACGGAGGTGTTCCAGCTTAAATTTAAAAGCTAAGGAATCTGACTCTGCCTGCTGAGAAACTTTTCCTGTCAGAAATTTCTCCCTCAGACAGCCCTTCCCTCACTGCTACCTCTGAGTTTTGTGAGGGTACTACAGATAAATTATCCAAAGCTTCAGATTGCTCATCCTCTGTATTTAAAACTGAGCTATCGCGCTTTCTTGGAAAAACTGGCAGTTTGGATAAAAATGCTGCAATGGAATTATCCATTACTGCTGCTAATTGCTCTAAAGTAATAGGGGCCAATGCGCTAGAGGTACTAGGCATCGCTTGCGCGGGCGTAACTGGTGTAGACACATGGGGGGAGGAAGAAGGACTATCCTCATTACCCTCCGTTAAGGAATTATCTTGGGCAGCATTTTTAATTGTCACTGGATGATCTTTAAAATGCTTAGATGCTTTTGCACACTTTAAACATAAATGCAATGGGGGTACTGCCATGGCCTTTGAACATAAAGAACAAGGTCTATATGAAGGCTCAGACATGTTTGACAGACTCAGACAACACTAAAATATTGAAAAAAATATTTTGAAAAAAACGTTACTGTCTCTTTAAATAATAAAAAGGCACACACTTTTTTACCAAATCATCAAAAAACATCCGATCTTAATGAAATTTTAACCACATGATCCTAATGCCTTGAAATGATTGAACACAAGTTTTCAAATCGTTTAACCCCTTAATGCCCAAACCGGAGCAAAATGAAGTAAATACCCGGTTTAACCCACAACAGTACTATGCCACAGTCTTTGCTGTGGCTTTACCTTCCTTTAGGGTTATTTGCAGGTGTAAATTAAGCCTCCCTGAAGTCCTCCAGTACTCTAAAGGCTCTGCACATGAAGCTGCGTGGAGCTGTGTTGCAAATCAACTGCGCAATTGAGGCGTGAAAATGAGGCCCCCCTCCTTCCTTCTCCAGAGTTATGGGGCCTTTCTGAGTCAGATTAGCCGTCTTATAAAATGCCAGGCGTAAAAACATAATTTATGCTTACCTGATAAATTTATTTCTCTTGTAGTGTATTCAGTCCACGGGTCATCCATTACTTATGGGATTATATCTCCTTCCCAACAGGAAGTTGCAAGAGGATCACCCAAGCAGAGCTGCTATATAGCTCCTCCCCTCACATGTCATATCCAGTCATTCGACCGAAACAAGACGAGAAAGGAGAAACCATAGGGTGCAGTGGTGACTGGAGTTTTAATTAAAATTTAGATCTGCCTTAAAAGACAGGGCGGGCCGTGGACTGAATACACTACAAGAGAAATAAATTTATCAGGTAAGCATAAATTATGTTTTCTCTTGTTAAGTGTATTCAGTCCACGGGTCATCCATTACTTATGGGATACCAATACCAAAGCTAAAGTACACGGATGATGGGAGGGACAAGGCAGGAACCACTGCCTGAAGAACCTTTCTCCCAAAAACAGCCTCCGAAGAAGCAAAAGTGTCAAATTTGTAAAATTTTGAAAAAGTGTGAAGTGAAGACCAAGTTGCAGCCTTGCAAATCTGTTCAACAGAGGCCTCATTCTTAAAGGCCCAGGTGGAAGCCACAGCTCTAGTGGAATGAGCTGTAATTCTTTCAGCAGTCTCATAGGCTAAACGTATTATGCTACGAAGCCAAAAGGAGAGAGAGGTAGCCAAAGCTTTTTGACCTCTCCTCTGTCCAGAGTAAACGACAAACGGGGAAGAAGTTTGACGAAAATCTTTAGTTGCCTGCAAATAGAACTTCAGGACACGGACTACGTCCAGATTATGCAAAAGTTGTTCCTTCTTTGAAGAAGGGTTAGGACACAATGATGGAACAACAATCTCTTGATTGATATTCCTGTTAGAAACTACCTTAGGTAAGAACCCAGGTTTAGTACGCAGAACTACCTGGTCTGAATGGAAAATCAGATAAGGAGAATCACAATGTAAGGCAGATAACTCAGAGACTCTTCGAGCCGAGGAAATAGCCATCAAAAACAGAACTTTCCAAGATAACAGCTTAATATCAATGGAATGAAGGTGTTCAAACGGAACACCTTGAAGAACTAAGTTTAAGCTCCACGGCGGAGCAACAGTCTTAAACACAGGCTTAATCCTAGCCAAAGCCTGACAAAAAGCCTGAACGTCTGGAACGTCTGCCAGACGTTTGTGTAAAAGAATAGACAGAGTAGAAATCTGTCCCTTTAACGAACTAGCAGATAAGCCCTTTTCTAAACCCTCTTGTAGAAAGGACAATATCCTAGGAATCCTAACCTTACTCCATGAGTAACTCTTGGATTCGCACCAATATAAATATTTACGCCATATCTTATGGTAAATTTTTGTGGTAACAGGTTTCCTAGCCTGTATTAAGGTATCAATAACAGACTCCGAGAAGCCACGCTTGGATAGAATCAAGCGTTCAATCTCCATGCAGTCAGCCTCAGAGAAATTAGATTTGGATGGTTGAAAGGACCTTGAATTAGAAGGTCCTGCCTCAGAGGTAGAGACCATGGTGGACAGGACGACATGCCCACTAGATCTGCATACCAGGTCCTGCGTGGCCACGCAGGCGCTATCAGAATCACCAATGCTCTCTCCTGTTTGATCTTGGCAATCAGACGAGGGAGTAGCGGAAATGGTGGAAACACATAAGCCATGTTGAAGACCCAAGGGGCTGTCAGAGCATCTATCAGCACCGCTCCCGGGTCCCTGAACCTGGATCCGTAACAAGGAAGCTTCTGGCGAGACGCCATGAGATCCAGATCTGGTTTGCCCCAACGATGAATCAGTTGAGCAAAGACCTCCGGATGAAGTTCCCACTCCCCCGGATGAAAAGTCTGGCGACTTAGAAAATCCGCCTCCCAGTTCTCCATGCCTGGGATGTAAATCGCTGACAGGTGGCAAGAGTGAGACTCTGCCCAGCGAATTATCTTTGAGACTTCCAACATCGCTAGGGAACTTCTGGTTCCCCCTTGATGGTTGATGTAAGCCACAGTCGTGATGTTGTCCGACTGAAATCTGATGAACCTCAGAGTTGCTAACTGAGGCCAAGCTAGGAGAGCATTGAATATTGCTCTTAATTCCAGAATATTTATTGGGAGGAGTTTCTCCTCCTGAGTCCATAGTCCCTGAGCCTTCAGGGAGTTCCAGACTGCGCCCCAGCCTAGAAGGCTGGCGTCTGTTGTTACAATCATCCAATCTGGCCTGCGAAAGGTCATCCCCTTGGACAGATGTGGCCAAGAAAGCCACCATAGAAGAGAATCTCTGGTCTCTTGATCCAGATATAGCAGGGGGGACAACTCTGAGTAATCCCCATTCCACTGACTTAGCATGCACAATTGCAGCGGTCTGAGATGCAGGCGCGCAAATGGTACTATGTCCATTGCCGCTACCATTAAGCCGATTACTTCCATGCACTGAGCTACTGACGGGTGTGGAATGGAATGAAGGACACTGCAAGCATTTAGAAGTTTTGATAACCTGGCCTTGTCAGGTAAATTTTCATCTCTACAGAATCTATAAGAGTCCCTAGAAAGGGAACCCTTGCGAGTGGTAATAGAGAACTCTTTTCCACGTTCACCTTCCACCCATGCGACCTCAGAAATGCCAGAACTATCTCTGTATGAGACTTGGCAGTTTGAAAACTTGACGCTTGTATCAGAATGTCGTCTAGGTACGGAGTCACCGCTATGCCTCGCGGTCTTAGTACCGCCAGAAGTGAGCCCAGAACTTTTGTAAAGATTCTTGGAGCCGTAGCTAATCCGAAGGGAAGAGCTACAAACTGGTAATGCCTGTCTAGGAAAGCAAATCTTAGGTACCGATAATGATCCTTGTGAATTGGTATGTGAAGGTAGGCATCCTTTAAGTCCACTGTGGTCATGTACTGACCCTCTTGGATCATGGGAAGGATGGTTCGAATAGTTTCCATTTTGAATGATGGAATTCTTAGGAATTTGTTTAGGATCTTTAAGTCCAAGATTGGTCTAAAGGTTCCCTCTTTCTTGGGAACCACAAATAGATTTGAATAGAAACCTTGCCCATGTTCCGTCCGCAGAACTGGGTGGATCACCCCCATTAGTAAGAGGTCTTGTACACAGCGTAGAAACGCCTCTTTCTTTATTTGGTTTGCTGATAACCTTGAAAGATCAAAACTTCTCCTCCACGAGGGAGATTTCAAGTCCAGGAGATATCCCTGAGATATGATCTCCAACGCCCAGGGATCCTGGACATCTCTTGCCCAAGCCTGGGCGAAGAGAGAAAGTCTGCCCCCCACTAGATCCGTTTCCGGATAGGGGGCCCTCTCTTCATGCTGTCTTAGGGGCAGCAGCAGGTTTCTTGGCCTGCTTGCCCTTGTTCCAGGACTGGTTAACTTTCCAGCCCTGTCTGTAACGAGCAACAGCTCCTTCCTGTTTTGGAGCGGAGGAAGTTGATGCTGCTCCTGCCTTGAAGTTACGAAAGGCACGAAAATTAGACTGTTTGGCCTTTGATTTGGCCCTGTCCTGAGGTAGAGCATGGCCCTTACCTCCCGTAATGTCAGCTATAATTTCTTTCAAGCCGGGCCCGAATAAGGTCTGCCCTTTGAAAGGAATATTAAGCAATTTAGATTTAGAAGTCACGTCAGCTGACCAGGATTTAAGCCATAGCGCTCTGCGCGCTTGGATGGCGAATCCGGAGTTCTTAGCCGTAAGTTTGGTTAAATGTTAAAAAACACCACAGACCTCTCACAGCGACCTATCTTTAGTTAGGCTGCAAGAGAATGACTGAATATGACATGTGAGGGGAGGAGCTATATAGCAGCTCTGCTTGGGTGATCCTCTTGCAGCTTCCTGTTAGGAAGAGATATATTCCGTAAGTAATGGATGACCCGTGGACTGACTACACTTAACAAGAGAAATACAGTTTAGCACCTTGCCACAGCTTAAATCACTGCATCTAGCTTACCTCAAATACACAAGGCTCTGTCGGCATTTTCTAGAACTTATCTCTCTAGAAATAAAAATACTGAACATACCTCAAAGCAGGCAATCTGCAGACCGTTCCCCCAACTGAAGTTTTCCCATACTCTTCAGTTATGTGTGAGAACAGCAATGGACCATAGTTACAAACCGCTAAGATCATCAACCTCCAGGCAGAATTCTTCTTCTAATTTCTGCCTGAGAGTAAAACAGTACAACGCCGGGACCGTTTAAAAATAAACTCTTGATTGAAGGTAAAACTACACTAAGTCACCACATATCTCTTGAGACTTCCTATCTTGTCAAGAGTTGCAAGAGAATGACTGGAGGTGGGGGTTAGGGGAGGAGCTATATAGACAGCTCTGCTGTGGGTGTCCTCTTGCAACTTCCTGTTGGGAAGGAGAATATCCCACAAGTAATGGATGAACCCGTGGACTGGATACACCTTACAAGAGAAATGTAATTATTAACATTCCATGAGATTAACATAATACTTAGCATCCTAATTTATAAATAAATTACTAGCTCCAAAAAAAACCTGTATGTTTCACAGACTCTACCAACCTTGACAAATATTTAGCCACAAATGGTCACTAAAAAAAAAAAAAGCACTGAATTACTGACTCAAGGTATGTATACAAACAATATATAACAACTTTAGTTAAAAAGTACCCAATCCATAGCTGAGAGTGTCTTATATAATAAAAGTATATACTTACCGTGTAAGACACCCATCCACATATAGCAGACAGCCAAACCAGTACTGAAACATATCAGCAGATATAATGGTACAAGAGTATAATGTCAATCTTTAATGGAAGGCAGCAGATGAATCCCTGCGACCGATTTACAGAGAGCCTTATGAATAGATTTCCCATAGGCTAAAACATGGTATCATCAGGCAATACTCCCTTCACATCCCTCAGACAAACACTGTACTTAGAGAGGAACTGGGCTTCAATATGCTAAGAAGCGCCTTTCACTGAAAAAAAAAAAAATCAGGCACATCATGCTTCACTACCTCCTAAGGAGGCAAAGTTTGTAAAACGGAGGTATGAGTGAGCTGGGAGGTGAATTTATAGGCATTTGAGGTTTGGGAAACTTTATCCCCTCCTGGTAGGAATGTATATCCCATATGTCACTAGCTCATGGACTCTTGCCACCTATATGAAAGAAATATTATTTTGAAAGTTTTGCCTTTGTCTAATGTCTGACTGAGCTATGCTAAAGAAGAAACTATTATAACCATATTGAGTTTTTAGATTGATTTTTGCCAAATTGTATTTATGGGTTTGGTAATCTGGGTTCTCTTTAGGATTTCCCATATTATAATTCTAAGAGGTGGCAGCAGAAACAGTGGGCATTTATCTGGGTCTAATACAGACTAGAGAATTTTTTTAGTAACATTAAATCAAGCCTCCAAATTCTGCATAAAAAAAAAAATTTATGCTTACCTGATAAATGTATTTCTTCTTGGACACGATGAGTCCACGGATCTTCATTACTTATGGGATATTCACTTCCTGGTCAGCAGGAAGAGGCAAAGAGCACCACAGCAGAGCTGTTAAATAGCTCCTCCCTTCCCTGCCACTCCAGTCATTCGACCGAAGTTAGGAAGAGAAAGGAAAAGCCAAGGTGCAGAGGTGACTGAAGTTCAAAATAAAAAACATCCTGTCTAAAAATGACAGGACGGGCCGTGAACTCATCGTGTCTAAGAAGAAATAAATTTATCAGGTAAGCATAAATTTTCTTTTTTTCTTAAAGACACGATGAGTCCACGGATCATCTTCATTACTTATGGAATCCAATACCCAAGCTAGAGTACACGGATGAAACAGGAGGGACAAGACAGGATACTTAAACAGAAGACACCACTGCATGAAGAACCCTTCTCCCAAAAGCCGCCTCAGCCGAGGCAAAAGTATCAAATTTGTAAAATTTTGTAAAAGTGTGAAGAGAAGACCAAGTTGCAGCCTTGCTAATCTGTTCCACAGAAGCTTCATTTTTGAATGCCCATGAGGAAGCAACAGCCCTAGTGGAATGAGCCGTAATCCTCTCAGGAGGCTGCTGTCCAGCAGTTTCGTAAGCCAAACGTATAATACTCTTCAGCCAAAAAGAAAGAAACAGCCGTACCGCAAGAAGAGACCCCAGAACCTTTGTGAAGATTCTGGGAGCCGTGGCAAGACCGAAAGGAAGAGCCACAAACTGGAAATGCTTGTCTAGAAAGGCAAACCTTAAGAACCTGTGATGATCCCTGTGAATGGGAACATGCAGGTACGTGTCTTTTAAATCTACTGTTGTCATAAACTGACCCTCCTGGATGAAGGGAAGGATGGAACGAATAGTTTCCATCCTGAAGGATGGCACACTGAGAAACTTGAGGTCTAGAATTGGTCTGAAGGTTCCTTCCTTCTTGGGAACCACAAACAGATTGGAATAGAATCCCATACCTTGATCTTGAGGTGGAACGGGAATGATCACTCCCAGAGCTAAGAGGTCTTCTACACAATGTAAGAACGCCTCTCTTTTTGTCTGGTCTGCAGATAACCTTGAAATTAGAAACCTGCCCCTGGGAGGACAAATTTTGAACTCCAGCTTGTATCCCCGAGACACTTTCTATAGCCCAGGGATCCTGAACGTCCCGAACCCAGGCTTGAGCGAAAAAAGAAAGTCTGCCCCCTACCAGATCCATTTGTCCCGGATCGGGGGAAAAACCTTCATGCTGTCTTGGAGTCATTGGCCGCCTTCTTGGATTGCTTACCTTATCTAATTGGGCGGGTCTCCAATTAGATTTAGCTTGTTCCTGCTTAGTTGAGGGAGAAGAGGAAGAGAATCCCTTGAAGTTGCGAAAGGAACAAAAATGACTTTGTCTTCCTTTCTGCCTAATCTTTTTGTCCTGAGGGAGGTGGTGATCCCTTACCTCCCGTAATGTCAGAAATAATCTCTTTCATCTCAGGACCAAACAGGGTCTTCCTCTTGTAAGGGACAGCTAGAAGCTTTGACTTACATGAAACGTCCACAGACCAAGGTTTCAGCCATAAGGCCCTGCGAGCCAATATAGAGAAGCTTGAAATTTTGGCCCCCAACTTAATAACTTGAAGGGTGGCATCCAAAATAAAGGCATTAGCTAGCTTAAGAGCCTTTATCCTGTCCTGGATCTCGTCCAAGGGAGTTTCTCACCTGAGGGCATCAGCCAGAGCATCAAACCAGTTGGCTGCCGCACTCATGACTGTAGTTATACAGACCGCCGGTTGCCACTGTATACCCTGGTGAACGTAAGTTTTCTTGAGTAGACCCTCTAATTTTTTGTCCATCTGATCTATAAAAGCACAGCTATCCTCTATAGGGATAGCAGTTCTCTTAGCCAAGGTTGAAACAGCTCCTTCTATCTTAGGAACAGTTTGCCAAACCTCTTTAAAGGGACAGTCTACCATAGAATTGTTATTGTTTTAAAAGATAGATAATCCCTTTATTACCCATTCCCCAGTTTTGCATAACCAACACAGTTATATTAATATACTTTTTACCTCTGTGATTACCTTGTATCTAGGAACCTTCTTCCAGCCCCCTGATCACATGACTGTGACTGTTTATTATCTATGGTCTTAAATTTAGCATTGTGTTGTGCTAAATCTTAAATAACCCCCTGTGCCTGAACACAGTGTTATCTATATGGCCCACGTGTACTTTCTGTCCCTTTGTGTTGAAAAGAGATTTAAAAAGTATGTGATAAGAGGCAGCCCTCAAAGGCTTAGAAATTAGCATATGAGCCTACCTATGTTTAGTTTAAGCTAAGAATACCAAGAGAAAAAAGCAAATTTGATGATAAAAGTAAATTGGAAAGTTGATTAAAATTAAAAGTCCTATCTGAATAACGAAAGTTTAATTTATACTAGACTGTCCCTTTAACTGAGTCAGCTATAGGAAACATCTTCTTGAAAATAGGAAAAGGAGAAAAAGGAATACCAGGGCTCTCCATTCTCTATTAATAATTTCAGAGGCCTTCTTAGGAACTGGAAAAACATCTGTAAAGGAAGGTACCTCATAATATTTGTCTAATTTGCTAGACTTTGGGGGGGACAACCATCACTGTGGAGTCACTATCATCTGTGTAATTAAAACCTCTCTAAGTAAGAGACAAAGATGTTCCAGTTTAAACCTGAAAGATACCACTTCTGAGTCGGTCAAAGGTAACACCTCCTCCAAATCTGAAATTTCTCCTTCAGATGCCTGAGCAGGAACCTCTTCCTCAGATCTGTGAGACGAGACTTCTGGGATAGCTACCACAGCATCAGAAACCTTGCTAACTGCAGAAATGGACTTTCTCTTGCGATGGCCCTGCAACATTGGAAAGGCAGTCAGAGCATCAGAGATAGTAGTAGACATAAGAGAAGCTATGTCCTGTAGTGAAATTCCAGAAGGAACTACAGTAGACGTGCAGGGCACTGCTGGTGAGGGCGATAATTTTTGGGACACTTGGGGAGAAAGTTGCTGCAGAAATTGACCCTCATCAGAGGACTCTTGGACAACATCTGTCAGAGGAGATTGGATCAGCAAAAATGTTATCCCTAAAATTCACAGTCCTTTCAATACATGTAGGACAGAAAGGATTGGTGGTTCCACATTTGCATCAAGACATAAAGCACATGTAACAGCTTGCACCTCATCTTGGTCCATTATTTCACATAAAATATTGGTATTGATCAGAAAAAATACTGGGAACAACAATAAAATTATCAAAAACCGTTACTGTCTCTTTAAATTTAAACGTTTTTTCTTTCTCTTGACAAACTGCTAATTTTGCTGTAGTTACAAAACGGTTAGAAAATTTAAGCAATAATTAAACCTCTGCACCACAGCAACCTGCTGAGGTGCTCCTACCTTAACCAATGCTACCGGATCCCTTGTAGAAACGATCCGTTACTGCAACCTGACAGAAAAACCGAACTAGGACCGCATCTGTGCTAAAAGCGCATGAAAAGTGTTCTACATGCTACTCTAGCCCAGATAAACCCCAGTACAGCACATCTGAAGACCTGCAACTGCTTGGAAATAGTGCTACAAGCAGAGGCTCCAAAAAACAGGAAGCCCCGCCCTTAGTGGGCTTGCTGCAAGTCTCTGCTTCCCTCTCAGGGAAAAAACTAAAGTGAAACCACCAGAGCCCTCCATTTTAGTGAAAATAAACTTAACAACATAACTCCAGCCCCAGTGCTTGCCCCTAATCACTGCCCAAGTAAGACTTCCTTTCTGAAAGTTTGAAACTGTCCCCATATAAGTAAGGTTTACCATTAACCCCTTATGCACTGTAGTACTAATGAAACAGACTCCTTAGATCCCAGAAAAAAGCAGCACTTACCTCAAACACTGTCTGGCAGTAGGGCAGTTCCCAAGCTTGAGAGGTCCTCTCCCTCACATTGGCCTAAGAGATAAGCAATGCTGAGTCAGTAATACTCTCAGGCTGAAGGATATGGGGCAGATGAAAATGGGAGGCGCAGTGAGAATTATGTCCCACCAGTTCCCATAGCTCTAAAGCCACCAGAGCTCTACTGTAGAGACTGATATGGACTAGGCTACACCCCAGAACAAAGTAGCACACTCTGGCACTACTCATAAAACAAAAAACATAATTTATGCTTACCTGATAAATTCCTTTCTTCTGTAGTGTGATCAGTCCACGGGTCATCATTACTTCTGGGATATTACTCCTCCCCAACAGGAAGTGCAAGAGGATTCACCCAGCAGAGCTGCATATAGCTCCTCCCCTCTACGTCACTCCCAGTCATTCGACCAAGGACCAACGAGAAAGGAGAAGCCAAGGGTGTAGTGGTGACTGGAGTATAAATTAAAAAATATTTACCTGCCTTAAAAACAGGGCGGGCCGTGGACTGATCACACTACAGAAGAAAGGAATTTATCAGGTAAGCATAAATTATGTTTTCTTCTGTTAAGTGTGATCAGTCCACGGGTCATCATTACTTCTGGGATACCAATACCAAAGCAAAAGTACACGGATGACGGGAGGGATAGGCAGGCTCTTTATACAGAAGGAACCACTGCCTGAAGAACCTTTCTCCCAAAAATAGCCTCCGAGGAAGCAAAAGTGTCAAATTTGTAAAATTTGGAAAAAGTATGAAGCGAAGACCAAGTTGCAGCCTTGCAAATCTGTTCAACAGAGGCCTCATTCTTGAAGGCCCAAGTGGAAGCCACAGCTCTAGTAGAATGAGCTGTAATTCTTTCAGGAGGCTGCTGTCCAGCAGTCTCATAAGCTAAACGAATAATGCTACGAAGCCAAAAAGAAAGAGAGGTAGCAGAAGCCTTTTGACCTCTCCTCTGACCAGAGTAAACGACAAACAGGGAAGACGTTTGTCGAAATTCCTTAGTTGCCTGTAAGTAAAATTTTAGAGCACGGACTACATCCAGGTTGTGCAGTAAACGTTCCTTCTTCGAAGAAGGATTTGGACACAAAGAAGGAACAACAATCTCTTGATTGATATTCCTGTTAGTGACTACCTTAGGTAAGAACCCAGGTTTAGTACGCAGAACTACCTTATCCGAATGAAAAATCAAATAAGGAGAATCACAATGTAAGGCTGATAATTCAGAGACTCTTCGAGCCGAGGAAATAGCCATTAAAAATAGAACTTTCCAAGATAACAACTTTATATCAATGGAATGAAGGGGTTCAAACGGAACGCCCTGTAAAACATTAAGAACAAGGTTTAAACTCCATGGTGGAGCAACAGTTTTAAACACAGGCTTAATCCTGGCCAAAGCCTGACAAAAAGCCTGGACGTCAGGAACTTCTGACAGACGTTTGTGTAACAGAATGGACAGAGCTGAGATCTGTCCCTTTAATGAACTAGCAGATAAACCCTTTTCTAAACCTTCTTGTAGAAAAGACAATATCCTAGGAATCCTAACCTTACTCCAAGAGTAACCTTTGGATTCACACCAATATAGGTATTTACGCCATATCTTATGGTAAATCCTTCTAGTAACAGGCTTCCTAGCCTGTATTAAGGTATCAATAACTGACTCAGAAAACCCACGTCTTGATAAAATCAAGCGTTCAATTTCCAAGCAGTCAGCTTCAGAGAAGTTAGATTTTGATGTTTGAAAGGACCCTGTATCAGAAGGTCCTGTTTCAGAGGTAGAGACCAAGGTGGACAGGATGACATGTCCACCAGGTCTGCATACCAAGTCCTGCGTGGCCATGCAGGTGCTATTAGAATCACTGATGCTCTCTCCTGTTTGATTCTGGCAATCAATCGAGGAAGCATCGGGAAGGGTGGAAACACGTAAGCCATCCTGAAGTCCCAAGGTGCTGTCAGGGCATCTATCAGGACTGCTCCTGGATCCCTGGATCTGGACCCGTAACGAGGAAGCTTGGCGTTCTGTCGAGACGCCATGAGATCTATTTCTGGTTTGCCCCAACGTCGAAGTATTTGGGCAAAGACCTCCGGATGAAGTTCCCACTCCCCCGGATGAAAAGTCTGACGACTTAAGAAATCCGCCTCCCAGTTCTCCACTCCCGGGATGTGGATTGCTGACAGGTGGCAAGAGTGAGACTCTGCCCAGCGAATTATCTTTGATACTTCCATCATAGCTAGGGAGCTTCTTGTCCCTCCCTGATGGTTGATGTAAGCTACGGTCGTGATGTTGTCCGACTGAAACCTGATGAACCCTCGAGTTGTCAAATGGGGCCAAGTCAGGAGTGCATTGAGAACTGCTCTCAATTCCAGAATGTTTATTGGCAGGAGACTCTCCTCCTGACTCCATTGTCCCTGAGCCTTCAGAGAATTCCAGACGGCACCCCAACCTAGAAGGCTGGCGTCTGTTGTTACAATTGTCCAGTCTGGTCTGCTGAATGGCATCCCCCTGGACAGATGTGGCCGAGAAAGCCACCATAGAAGAGAATTTCTGGTTTCTTGATCCAGATTCAGAGAAGGGGACAAGTCTGAGTAATCCCCATTCCACTGACTTAGCATGCACAGTTGCAGTGGTCTGAGGTGTAAGCGTGCAAAGGGTACTATGTCCATTGCCGCTACCATTAAGCCGATTACCTCCATGCATTGAGCCACTGACGGGTGTTGAATGGAATGAAGGGTGCGGCAAGCACTTTGAAGTCTTGTTAGCCTGTCCTCTGTCAGGTAAATCTTCATTTCTACAGAATCTATAAGAGTCCCCAGGAAGGGAACTCTTGTAAGTGGAACGAGTGAACTTTTCTTTTCGTTCACCTTCCATCCATGTGACCTTAGAAATGCCAGTACTAACTCTGTATGAAACTTGGCAGTTTGAAAGCTTGAAGCTTGTATCAGAATGTCGTCTAGGTATGGAGCTACCGAGATTCCCCGCGGTCTTAGAACCGCCAGAAGAGCACCCAGAACCTTTGTGAAGATTCTTGGAGCTGTAGCCAATCCGAATGGAAGAGCCACAAACTGGTAATGCCTGTCTAGGAAGGCAAACCTTAGGTACCGGTAATGATCTTTGTGAATCGGTATGTGAAGGTAAGCATCTTTTAAATCTACAGTGGTCATGTACTGACCCTCTTGGATCATAGGTAAAATTGTCCGAATAGTCTCCATCTTGAACGATGGAACTCTTAGGAATTTGTTTAGTATCTTTAAGTCCAGGATTGGTCTGAAAGTTCCCTCTTTTTTGGGAACCACAAACAGATTTGAGTAAAACCCTTGTCCCTGTTCCGACCGTGGAACTGGATGGATTACTCCCATTAACAAGAGCTCTTGTACGCAGCGTAGAAACGCCTCTTTCTTTGTCTGGATTGTTGACAACCTTGACAGATGAAATCTCTCTCTTGGAGGAGAGTATTTGAAGTCCAGAAGGTATCCCTGAGATATTATCTCTAGCGCCCAGGGATCCTGAACATCTCTTGCCCAAGCCTGGGCGAAGAGAGAAAGTCTGCCCCCACTAGATCCGATCCCGGATCGGGGGCCCTCAATTCATGCTGTTTTAGGGGCAGCAGCAGGTTTCCTGGCCTGCTTGCCCTTGTTCCAGGACTGGTTAGGTTTCCAGCCTTGTCTGTAGCGAGCAACAGCTCCTTCCTGTTTTGGTGCAGAGGAAGTTGATGCTGCTCCTGCTTTGAAATTACGAAAGGAACGAAAATTAGACTGTCTAGCCTTAACTTTGGCTTTGTCCTGAGGCAGGGCATGGCCTTTACCTCCTGTAATGTCAGCGATAATCTCTTTCAAACCGGGCCCGAATAAGGTCTGCCCTTTGAAAGGTATATTAAGCAATTTAGACTTAGAAGTAACATCAGCTGACCAGGATTTTAGCCACAGAGCCCTGCGTGCCTGAATGGCGAATCCTGAATTCTTTGCCGTAAGTTTAGTTAAATGTACTACGGCCTCCGAAATGAATGAATTAGCTAGTTTAAGGACTCTAAGCCTGTCCGTAATGTCGTCCAGAGTAGCTGAACTAATGTTCTCTTCCAAAGACTCAATCCAGAATGCCGCTGCAGCCGTGACCGGCGCAATGCATGCAAGGGGTTGCAATATAAAACCTTGTTGAACAAACATTTTCTTAAGGTAACCCTCTAATTTTTTATCCATTGGATCTGAAAAAGCACAGCTATCCTCCACCGGGATAGTGGTACGCTTAGCTAAAGTAGAAACTGCTCCCTCCACCTTAGGGACCGTTTGCCATAAGTCCCGTGTGGTGGCGTCTATTGGAAACATTTTTCTAAATATCGGAGGGGGTGAGAACGGCACACCAGGTCTATCCCACTCCTTAGTAACAATTTCAGTAAGTCTCTTAGGTATAGGAAAAACATCAGTACTCGCCGGTACCGCAAAATATTTATCCAACCTACACATTTTCTCTGGTATTGCAACTGTGTTACAATCATTCAGAGCCGCTAACACCTCCCCTAGTAATACACGGAGGTTTTCCAGCTTAAATTTAAAATTTGAAATATCTGAATCCAGTCTGTTTGGATCAGAACCGTCACCCACAGAATGAAGTTCTCCGTCCTCATGTTCTGCCACCTGTGACGCAGTGTCTGACATGGCCCTAATATTATCAGCGCACTCTGTTCTCACCCCAGAGTGATCACGCTTACCTCTTAGTTCTGGTAATTTAGCCAAAACTTCAGTCATAACAGTAGCCATATCCTGTAATGTGATTTGCAATGGCCGCCCAGATGTGTTCGGCGCTACAATCTCACGCACCTCCCGAGCGGGAGATGCAGGTACTGACACGTGAGGCGAGTTAGTCGGCATAACTCTCCCCTCGTTGTTTGGTGAAATTTGTTCAATTTGTACAGATTGACTTTTATTTAAAGTAGCATCAATACAGTTAGTACATAAATTTCTATTGGGCTCCACTTTGGCATTGCAACAAATGACACAGGTATCTTCCTCTGAATCAGACATGTTTAACACACTAGCAAATAAACTTGCAACTTGGAATACAATTCTATTAGAATATTATTAAAAACGTACTGTGCCTTTAAGAAGCACAGAAGATTTATGACAGTTGAAAATTAATAAATTGAAACAGTTATAGCCTCAATCCTTGTAAACAACACAACTTTAGCAAAGGTTTAATCCCATTAGCAAAAGACAACTAATTCTGAAAACAGGAAAAAATTACAGAATAAACGTTTTTTATCTCAGTCAACTATACTCTCACAGCTCTGCTGAGAGAAAACATAATTTATGCTTACCTGATAAATTCCTTTCTTCTGTTGTGTGATCAGTCCACGGGTCATCATTACTTCTGGGATATAACTCCTCCCCAACAGGAAATGCAAGAGGATTCACCCAGCAGAGCTGCATATAGCTCCTCCCCTCTACGTCACTCCCAGTCATTCGACCAAGAATCAACGAGAAAGGAGAAACCAAGGGTGAAGTGGTGACTGGAGTATAATTTAAAAGATATTTACCTGCCTTAAAAAACAGGGCGGGCCGTGGACTGATCACACAACAGAAGAAAGGAATTTATCAGGTAAGCATAAATTATGTTTTCTTCTGTTATGTGTGATCAGTCCACGGGTCATCATTACTTCTGGGATACCAATACCAAAGCAAAAGTACACGGATGACGGGAGGGATAGGCAGGCTCATTATACAGAAGGAACCACTGCCTGAAGAACCTTTCTCCCAAAAATAGCCTCCGAAGAAGCAAAAGTGTCAAATTTGTAAAATTTGGAAAAAGTATGAAGCGAAGACCAAGTTGCAGCCTTGCAAATCTGTTCAACAGAGGCCTCATTCTTAAAGGCCCAAGTGGAAGCCACAGCTCTAGTAGAATGAGCTGTAATTCTTTCAGGAGGCTGCTGTCCAGCAGTCTCATAGGCTAAACGAATTATGCTACGAAGCCAGAAGGAGAGAGAGGTAGCCGAAGCCTTATGACCTCTCCTCTGACCAGAGTACACGACAAACAGGGAAGACGTTTGTCGAAAATCCTTAGTTGCCTGCAAGTAGAACTTGAGGGCACGAACTACATCCAGATTGTGTAGAAGACGTTCCTTCTTTGAAGAAGGATTCGGGCACAGGGAAGGCACCACGATCTCTTGATTGATGTTCCTGTTAGTGACTACCTTAGGTAAGAACCCAGGTTTTGTACGCAGAACTACCTTATCTGAATGAAAAATCAAATAAGGAGAATCACAATGTAAAGCTGATAACTCAGAGACTCTCCGAGCCGAAGAAATAGCCATTAAAAATAACACTTTCCAAGATAACAACTTTATATCAATGGAATGAAGGGGTTCAAACGGAACTCCTTGTAGAACGTTAAGAACAAGGTTTAAACTCCATGGCGGAGCAACAGTTTTAAACACAGGCTTGATCCTAGCTAAAGCCTGACAAAAGGCCTGGACATCTGGATTTTCTGACAGACGCCTGTGTAACAAGATGGACAGAGCTGAGATCTGTCCCTTTAATGAACTAGCCGATAAACCCTTTTCTAAACCTTCTTGTAGAAAGGACAATATCCTAGGAATCCTAACCTTACTCCAGGAGTAACCTTTGGATTCGCACCAGTATAGGTATTTACGCCATATCTTATGGTAAATCCTTCTGGTAACAGGCTTCCTAGCCTGTATCAGGGTATCAATAACCGACTCAGAAAAACCACGTTTTGATAAAATCAAGCGTTCAATTTCCAAGCAGTCAGCTTCAGAGAAGTTAGATTTTGATGTTCGAATGGACCCTGTATCAGAAGGTCCTGTCTTAGAGGTAGAGACCAAGGCGGACAGGATGACATGTCCACTAGATCTGCATACCAAGTCCTGCGTGGCCATGCAGGCGCTATTAGAATCACTGATGCTCTCTCCTGTTTGATTTTGGCAATCAATCGAGGAAGCAGCGGGAAGGGTGGAAACACATAAGCCATCCCGAAGTTCCAAGGTGCTGTCAAAGCATCTATCAGAACCGCTCCCGGATCCCTGGATCTGGACCCGTAGCGAGGAAATTTGGCGTTCTGGCGAGACGCCATGAGATCTATCTCTGGTTTGCCCCAACTTCGAAGTATTTGGGCAAAGACCTCCGGATGAAGTTCCCACTCCCCCGGATGAAAAGTCTGGCGACTCAAGAAATCCGCCTCCCAGTTCTCCACTCCCGGGATGTGGATTGCTGACAGGTGGCAAGAGTGAGACTCTGCCCAGCGAATTATCTTTGATACTTCCATCATTGCTAGGGAGCTTCTTGTCCCTCCTTGATGGTTGATGTAAGCTACAGTCGTGATGTTGTCCGACTGAAACCTGATGAACCCCCGAGTTTTTAACTGGGGCCAAGCCAGAAGGGCATTGAGAACTGCTCTCAATTCCAGAATGTTTATTGGCAGGAGACTTTCCTCCTGATTCCATTGTCCCTGAGCCTTCAGAGAATTCCAGACAGCGCCCCAACCTAGTAGGCTGGCGTCTGTTGTTACAATTGTCCAGTCCGGCCTGCTGAATGGCATCCCCCTGGACAGATGTGGCCGAGAAAGCCACCATAGAAGAGAGTTTCTGGTCTCTTGATCCAGATTCAGAGTAGGGGACAAGTCTGAGTAATCCCCATTCCACTGACTCAGCATGCACAATTGCAGCGGTCTGAGATGTAGACGTGCAAAGGGTACTATGTCCATTGCTGCTACCATCAAGCCGATCACCTCCATGCATTGAGCTACTGACGGGAGTTGAATGGAATGAAGGACACGGCATGCATTTAGAAGCTTTGTTAATCTGTCTTCTGTCAGATAAATCTTCATTTCTACAGAATCTATAAGAGTCCCCAAGAATGGAACTCTTGTGAGAGGAAAGAGAGAACTCTTCTTTTCGTTCACTTTCCATCCATGCGACCTTAGAAATGCCAGAACTAACTCTGTATGAGACTTGGCAGTTTGAAAGCTTGAAGCTTGTATCAGAATGTCGTCTAGGTACGGAGCTACCGAAATTCCTCGCGGTCTTAGTACCGCCAGAAGGGCACCCAGAACCTTTGTGAAGATTCTTGGAGCCGTAGCCAATCCGAATGGAAGAGCTACAAACTGGTAATGCCTGTCTAAGAAGGCAAACCTTAGATACCGGTAATGATCTTTGTGAATCGGTATGTGAAGGTAAGCATCCTTTAAATCCACTGTGGTCATGTACTGACCCTTTTGGATCATGGGTAAGATTGTCCGAATAGTTTCCATTTTGAACGATGGAACTCTTAGGAATTTGTTTAGGATCTTTAAATCCAAGATTGGCCTGAAAGTTCCCTCTTTTTTGGGAACCACAAACAGGTTTGAGTAAAACCCTTGTCCTTGTTCCGACCGCGGAACCGGATGGATCACTCCCATTAATAACAGATCTTGTACACAGCGTAGAAACGCTTCTTTCTTTATCTGGTTTGTTGACAACCTTGACAGATGAAATCTCCCTCTTGGGGGAGAGAATTTGAAGTCTAGAAGGTATCCCTGAGATATGATCTCTAGCGCCCAGGGATCCTGAACATCTCTTGCCCAAGCCTGGGCGAAGAGAGAGAGTCTGCCCCCCACTAGATCCGGTCCCGGATCGGGGGCCCTCGATTCATGCTGTCTTTGGGGCAGCAGCAGGTTTCCTGGCCTGCTTGCCCTTGTTCCAGGACTGGTTAGGTTTCCAGCCTTGTCTGTAACGAGCAACAGCTCCTTCCTGTTTTGGTGCAGTGGAAGTTGGTGCTGCTCCTGCTTTGAAATTCCGAAAGGGACGAAAATTAGACTGTCTAGCCTTAGCTTTGGCTTTGTCTTGAGGCAGGGCGTGGCCCTTACCTCCTGTAATGTCAGCGATAATTTCTTTCAAACCGGGCCCAAATAAAGTTTGCCCCTTGAAAGGTATATTAAGTAATTTGGACTTAGAAGTTACATCAGCTGACCAGGATTTTAGCCACAGCGCCCTACGTGCCTGAATGGCGAATCCTGAGTTCTTAGCCGTAAGTTTGGTTAAATGTACTACGGCCTCCGAAATGAATGAATTAGCTAGTTTAAGGACTCTAAGCCTGTCCGTAATGTCGTCCAGCGTAGCTGAACTAAGGTTCTCTTCCAGAGACTCAATCCAAAATGCTGCCGCAGCCGTAATCGGCGCGATGCATGCAAGGGGTTGCAATATAAAACCTTGTTGAACAAACATTTTCTTAAGGTAACCCTCTAATTTTTTATCCATTGGATCTGAAAAAGCACAGCTATCCTCCACCGGGATAGTGGTACGCTTAGCTAAAGTAGAAACTGCTCCCTCCACCTTAGGTACCGTTTGCCATAAGTCCCGTGTGGTGGCGTCTATTGGAAACATCTTTCTAAATATTGGAGGGGGTGAGAACGGCACACCGGGTCTATCCCACTCCTTAGTAACAATTTCAGTTAGTCTCTTAGGTATAGGAAAAACGTCAGTACTCGCCGGTACCGCAAAGTATTTATCCAACCTACACAATTTCTCTGGTATTGCAACAGTGTTACAATCATTAAGAGCCGCTAAAACCTCCCCTAGTAATACACGGAGGTTCTCCAATTTAAATTTAAAATTTGAAATATCTGAATCCAATCTGTTTGGATCAGAACCGTCACCCACAGAATGAAGCTCTCCGTCCTCATGCTCTGCAAGCTGTGACGCAGTATCAGACATGGCCCTAGTATTATCAGCGCACTCTGTTCTCACCCCAGAGTGATCACGCTTGCCTCTTAGTTCTGGTAATTTAGCCAAAACTTCAGTCATAACAGTAGCCATATCTTGTAATGTTATCTGTAATGGCCGCCCAGATGTACTAGGCGCCACAATATCACGCACCTCCCGGGCGGGAGATGCAGGTACTGACACGTGAGGCGAGTTAGTCGGCATAACTCTCCCCTCGCTGTTTGGTGAAATTTGTTCAATTTGTACAGATTGGCTTTTATTTAAAGTAGCATCAATACAGTTAGTACATAAATTTCTATTGGGCTCCACCTTGGCATTGGAACAAATGACACAGGTATCTTCCTCTGAATCAGACATGTTTAACACACTAGCAATAAACTTGCAACTTGGTTACAATCTTATTTAACAAAAACGTACTGTGCCTCAAAGAAGCACTAAACGATTAAATGACAGTTGAATAATGAACTGAAAAACAGTTATAGCATCAATCCTTGAAAACAACACAACCTTTAGCAAAGGTTTGTTCCCATTAGTAAAGTAACAATAATTAAATTTGAAACATAAAAATTACAGAGCAACGTTTTTAATCACAGTCAATATATGTCTCACAGCTCTGCTGAGAGAATCTACCTCCCTCCAAAGAAGTTTGAAGACCCCTGAGTTCTGTTAGAGATGAACCGGATCATGCAGGAAATACAAGAGTAACTGACTGGAAATTTTTGATGCGTAGCAAAGAGCGCCAAAAACGGCCCCTCCCCCTCACACACAGCAGTGAGAGAGAAACGAAACTGTCACAATTAAAACAAGCAACTGCCAAGTGGAAAAATAATGCCCAAACATTTATTCACTCAGTACCTCAGAAAATGCAAACGATTCTACATTCCAGCAAAAACGTTTAACATAATAAATACCTATTAAAAGGTTTAATGTACTTTTAACAGAGTAATTCCAGTGAAATACCATCCCCAGAATACTGAAGTGTAGAGTATACATACATGTCATAACGGTATGGCAGGATTTTCTCATCAATTCCATTCAGAAAATAAAAACTGCTACATACCTCAATGCAGATTCATCTGCCCGCTGTCCCCTGATCTGAAGCTTTTACCTCCCTCAGATGGCCGAGAAACAGCAATATGATCTTAACTACTCCGGTTAAAATCATAGTAAAAAACTCTGGTAGATTCTTCTTCAAACTCTGCCAGAGAGGTAATAACACGCTCCGGTGCTATTGTAAAATAACAAACTTTTGATTGAAGTTTTAAAAACTAAGTATAATCACCATAGTCCTCTCACACATCCTATCTAGTCGTTGGGTGCAAGAGAATGACTGGGAGTGACGTAGAGGGGAGGAGCTATATGCAGCTCTGCTGGGTGAATCCTCTTGCATTTCCTGTTGGGGAGGAGTTATATCCCAGAAGTAATGATGACCCGTGGACTGATCACACATAACAGAAGAAATTACCTCCCTCAAAATAAGTTTTGAAGACCCCTGAGTTCTGTAGATATGAACCGGATCATGCAGGAAATACAATGAGCTGCTGACTGAAATTTCTGATGCGTAGCAAAAGCGCCAAAAAACGGCCCCTCCCCCTCACACACAGCAGTGAGAGAGAACAGAAACTGTCAGAAAAAAGATTAAGCAACTGCCAAGTGGAAAAATAGTGCCCAAACATTTATTCACTCAGTACCTCAGTAAATGAAAACGATTTTACATTCCAGCAAAAACGTTAAACATAATTTCTTATTTATTAAAAAGCTTTATGTACTTTTTACAGTGTAATTCTAGTGAAGTACCATTCCCCAGAATACTGAAGTGTAAAGTATACATACATGACATTATATCGGTATGGCAGGATTTTCTCATCAATTCCATTGTCAGAAAATAAAAGCTGCTACATACCTCTATGCAGATTCATCTGCCCGCTGTCCCCTGATCTGAAGTTTACCTCTCCTCAGATGGCCGAGAAACAGCAATATGATCTTAACTACTCCGGCTAAAATCATAGTAAAACTCTGGTAGATTCTTCTTCAAACTCTGCCAGAGAGGTAATAACACACTCCGGTGCTATTTTAAAATAACAAACTTTTGATTGAAGATATAAAACTAAGTATAATCACCATAGTCCTCTCACACATCCTATCTAGTCGTTGGGTGCAAGAGAATGACGTAGAGGGGAGGAGCTATATGCAGCTCTGCTGGGTGAATCCTCTTGCACTTCCTGTTGGGGAGGAGTAATATCCCAGAAGTAATGATGACCCGTGGACTGATCACACTTAACAGAAGAAAACTCTTGATTGAAGAATCTAAACTAACACCTCACTTTACATGCTTCCTATCACTAACGTAGGCAAAGAGAATGACTGGAGTGGGAGGGAAGGGAGGAGCTATTTAACAGCTCTGCTGCTCTTTGCCTCTTCTTGCTGACCAGGAAGTGAATATCCCATAAGTAATGAAGATGATCCGTGGACTCATTGTGTCTTTAAGAAGACCTTTATTTTTCACATTGGGGCCAGAGCAAACAATACAATTGTTTGCTCTGGACCCCATTTGAAAAATAAAGGTCTCTTTATGCAGAATTTGGAGGCTGGAATTCATATGTTACAGACTGGATAAGGGAACCTGGCGAGTTCTGTTTCCGTGCCCCAGAACTAAGACAAAGTGTGCTGTTTTCCAACTGCTAGAGAATTTTGTTAAAGGGAAACTGAACCCAAATTTTTTCTTTCATGATTCAGAGAGAGCATGAAATTTTAAGCAACTTTTGTAATTTACTCCTATTATCAATTTTTCTTT
This sequence comes from Bombina bombina, assembly GCF_027579735.1. NCBI lineage: Eukaryota > Metazoa > Chordata > Amphibia > Anura > Bombinatoridae > Bombina > Bombina bombina. Next base: position 375,976,503 of record NC_069505.1, read on the forward strand.
GTTCTCTTGCTATCTTTATTTTAAAAGCAGGAATGTAAATCTTAGCAGCCAGCCCATTTTAGGTTCAGTACCATGGATAGCAATGGCTTATTGGAGGCTTACATCTACCCACCAATAAAGCAAGCATAACCCAGGTTCTCAACCAAAAATGGGCCGGTTCCTATGCATCACATTCCTGCTTTTTAAATAAAGATACCAAGAGAATGAAGAAAAATTGATAATAGGAGTAAATTAGAAAGTTGCTTAAAATATAATGCTCTATCTGAATCATGAAAGAAAAAAATTTGGGTTCAGTGTTCCTTTAACCATTGCACCCATAGAACTAAGCCACAGACTAGCCTGGAGTGGCTTGGATGTAACAAATGATTTGTTAACGTCATTAAAGTTGACTGGCTGGTTAACCCTCTGTGAAACAAACTGGAGACAGTTGCAGGATTGGGTAACCCTATCTGTTATATCTATCGTGCTTTTTATTTTAATAACTGTGTGTGCACTAACCCATAAAATGAAATAGTTAAGATATGAATACATTTAAAGAACTGTTCTATTTACAGATGCATACAATGGCCTTTGTTTTATTGAAAAACACTTTTGTTCATTTTAGTCTTGCAAGGCAAAACCACAGTTTTGACTCGCAACCAAAATGCCCTGTTTAACAGGATGATTAGTAATTATCTTGAGAATTAAGCGTAGAACAGCTCTTTAGAATCTTTGCTGAATCTTTAGAATATTTTAGAATCTTTATTTTCTATTTGAATATCACACAAAAACCTAATGGAACTGCAATAAAAATAAATCAGCTATTAATCTCTGCAGTATTATTTGCTTTACGTACGCTGGCTACTTCAGAAGCTAAATATTTAAACAGACCAGGTTAATATCAATAAACAAGAGAAATATTACAAAACTGAATATTCATGGCTCATGCAGAAGAATCTTGTCACCATTCCAGTTTTCCATGAATTATGGTATTATAAATCAGTTTAAGAGCTCACAAATTTACAATTAATAAAAAGCTTGCAAAATAGCTTTCAAGTCTTATACTACATTAACCTAAAATCAGTTATCAAAAAACATAAAAAAAGGTAGCAATACTGTAACATTTAAAAGTATAGTCTAGTCAAAATTAATCTTTCATGATTCAGATAGAGCATACAATTTTAAGCAACTTTCTAATGTACTCCTATTATCAATTTTTCTTCATTCCCTTGGTATGTTTATTTGAAAAGCAAGAATGTAAGTTTAGATGCCGGCCCATTCTTGGTGAACAAACAGGGTTGTCCTTGCTGATTGGACAGCACCAATAAACAAGTGATGTCCATGGTTCTGAACCAACAATTTGCTGATTCCTCAGCATAGATGCCTTTCAAAGAAAGATAGCAAGAGAACGAAGAACAATTGATAATAGTAGTAAATTAGAAAGTTGCTTAAAAATTGCATGCTCTATCTGAATCATGAAAGAAAAAAAAAACAGAATTTATGTTTACCTGATAAATTACTTTCTCCAACGGTGTGTCCGGTCCACGGCGTCATCCTTACTTGTGGGATATTCTCTTCCCCAACAGGAAATGGCAAAGAGCCCAGCAAAGCTGGTCACATGATCCCTCCTAGGCTCCGCCTACCCCAGTCATTCGACCGACGTTAAGGAGGAATATTTGCATAGGAGAAACCATATGGTACCGTGGTGACTGTAGTTAAAGAAAATAAATTATCAGACCTGATTAAAAAAACCAGGGCGGGCCGTGGACCGGACACACCGTTGGAGAAAGAAATTTATCAGGTAAACATAAATTCTGTTTTCTCCAACATAGGTGTGTCCGGTCCACGGCGTCATCCTTACTTGTGGGAACCAATACCAAAGCTTTAGGACACGGATGAAGGGAGGGAGCAAATCAGGTCACCTAAATGGAAGGCACCACGGCTTGCAAAACCTTTCTCCCAAAAATAGCCTCAGAAGAAGCAAAAGTATCAAACTTGTAAAATTTGGTAAAAGTGTGCAGTGAAGACCAAGTCGCTGCCCTACATATCTGATCAACAGAAGCCTCGTTCTTGAAGGCCCATGTGGAAGCCACAGCCCTAGTGGAATGAGCTGTGATTCTTTCGGGAGGCTGCCGTCCGGCAGTCTCGTAAGCCAATCTGATGATGCTTTTAATCCAAAAAGAGAGAGAGGTAGAAGTTGCTTTTTGACCTCTCCTTTTACCGGAATAAACAACAAACAAGGAAGATGTTTGTCTAAAATCCTTTGTAGCATCTAAATAGAATTTTAGAGCGCGAACAACATCCAAATTGTGCAACAAACGTTCCTTCTTTGAAACTGGTTTCGGACACAGAGAAGGTACGATAATCTCCTGGTTAATGTTTTTGTTAGAAACAACTTTCGGAAGAAAACCAGGTTTAGTACGCAAAACCACCTTATCTGCATGGAACACCAGATAAGGAGGAGAACACTGCAGAGCAGATAATTCTGAAACTCTTCTAGCAGAAGAAATTGCAACCAAAAACAAAACTTTCCAAGATAATAATTTAATATCAACGGAATGCAAGGGTTCAAACGGAACCCCCTGAAGAACTGAAAGAACTAAATTGAGACTCCAGGGAGGAGTCAAAGGTTTGTAAACAGGCTTGATTCTAACCAGAGCCTGAACAAAGCCTTGAACATCTGGCACAGCTGCCAGCTTTTTGTGAAGTAACACCGACAAGGCGGAAATCTGTCCCTTCAGGGAACTTGCAGATAATCCTTTTTCCAATCCTTCTTGAAGGAAGGATAGAATCCTAGGAATCTTAACCTTGTCCCAAGGGAATCCTTTAGATTCACACCAACAGATATATTTTTTCCAAATCTTGTGGTAAATCTTTCGAGTTACAGGCTTTCTGGCCTGAACAAGAGTATCGATAACAGAATCTGAGAATCCTCGCTTCGATAAAATCAAGCGTTCAATCTCCAAGCAGTCAGCTGGAGTGAAACCAGATTCGGATGTTCGAACGGACCCTGAACAAGAAGGTCTCGTCTCAAAGGTAGCTTCCAAGGTGGAGCCGATGACATATTCACCAGATCTGCATACCAAGTCCTGCGTGGCCACGCAGGAGCTATCAAGATCACCGACGCCCTCTCCTGATTGATCCTGGCTACCAGCCTGGGGATGAGAGGAAACGGCGGGAACACATAAGCTAGTTTGAAGGTCCAAGGTGCTACTAGTGCATCCACTAGAGCCGCCTTGGGATCCCTGGATCTGGACCCGTAGCAAGGAACTTTGAAGTTCTGACGAGAGGCCATTAGATCCATGTCTGGAATGCCCCACAGCTGAGTGACTTGGGCAAAGATTTCCGGATGGAGTTCCCACTCCCCCGGATGCAATGCTTTGGGAAAGCCCCTAAGAAATAAGGTGTCTAATACAGTGCCTGCCGATATTATTATATCAAAATACCCAGATAAAATGATTCCTCAAGGCTAAATATGTGTTAATAATGAATCGATTTAGCCCAGAAAAGTCTACAGTCTTAATAAGCCCTTGTGAAGCCCTTATTTACGATCGTAATAAACATGGCTTACCGGATCCCATAGGGAAAATGACAGCTTCCAGCATTACATCGTCTTGTTAGAATGTGTCATACCTCAAGCAGCAAGAGACTGCACACTGTTCCCCCAACTGAAGTTAATTGCTCTCAACAGTCCTGTGTGGAACAGCCATGGATTTTAGTTACGGTTGCTAAAATCATTTTCCTCATACAAACAGAAATCTTCATCTCTTTTCTGTTTCTGAGTAAATAGTACATACCAGCACTATTTCAAAATAACAAACTCTTGATTGAATAATAAAAACTACAGTTAAACACTAAAAAACTCTAAGCCATCTCCGTGGAGATGTTGCCTGTACAACGGCAAAGAGAATGACTGGGGTAGGCGGAGCCTAGGAGGGATCATGTGACCAGCTTTGCTGGGCTCTTTGCCATTTCCTGTTGGGGAAGAGAATATCCCACAAGTAAGGATGACGCCGTGGACCGGACACACCTATGTTGGAGAAAATGGGTTTAGTGTCCCTTTAAGAGCATTAAAGTTAATATTTTGTTGGATTTAAAAAAGGATTGACACAGAATTGGTAACAGGACAAAATACAAACATGGTAAAGAAGTTGCAAGCTCATTTTCTGCAGTTTAATCAAGGGCTGTCTACATGTGAATTCCAACAGAGCCATGAAACGGTTATACTAAAGCACAAGATCACACATTTTTGGTCATAACACAATGTACATTTCTTTACTTGTCAGCAACACATAAATTAACAGACTGCTGTAACATGCTGGGGCCAATCTAGACACATCAATAAGCTTTGTTCTGCACCAAATCCCTCTAACAAAGTCTCCAAAGCCGATTAATATGCCTCAGAGCCTGTTAGGACCTGTCAGATATCTGAAAACCACAATAAGGAAGCAAAGGATTCTGGGCAAATACTAGGGCTGTTTAAGTGCAAATAATATTAAATTAAGATCAAAAAGGCAAGTTGGGTTATTAACAAATTATAAAATACACCAAAGGTATTACAACCACTATCTCTACAGTGATAATATTTTGCAGTAGCCTTTAAAACACTGAAAATTCTGCATGTCAATATACATTCAGGTCTATAGTTACCAATTATTTACCAATTTAGATGAAAACACAACTACAATTCTTTTCAAATAGGGGTCCAAACCAGAATTTTTTTACTCTATAAGTGAACACTTCAAACTTTTGTTAAAAGGGACATAAAACCCAATTTTTGTCTTTCATGATTCAGATGGAACATTCAAATTTTAAAACAAGTTACTTCCACTATTAAATCTTTGGTTATCCTTTGTTGAAACGCAGGAAGGCAACTTCAGGAGCATGCATAAGTCTCCAGTACTATTATTGAAGCAGATTTGCAACAATGTTATACATTAGCAAGAGCACTAGGTGGCAGCACTATTTCCTGTCATGTAGTGCTCTAGACCCGTGGTTCTCAACAGCCGGGCCACGATCCGACATACCTCCACTTCTCTGCTCACTCTGACAGGCCCGCCACTCTATATCTCTGAAATTCCGTACGGGCCTGTCAGAGTGCCACTGCGCATGACCGCTTGTGTACTGTGATCGTGTAGTGGTGGGGAGAGTGACCAGTAGCAGACGGTTAGGCGCAAAGGTAAGTAAGCCCACTGACACCAATGAATTTAATAATTAGGCCACTGACACCAATTAATTGTATTATAATTAACCCACTGACACCAATGTGTGTGTGTGTATATCTATATCTATATCTCAAGCTGGGAGGAAAAAAAGGCACTCACTGGACTTAAATATAAAAAAATATATAATCTTTATTTAGCACATATTAAAGGCATATATGCATTTTAATATCTGCTAAATAAAGATATATTTTTTTATATTTCAGTCCAGTGAGTGCCTTTTTCCTCCCAGCTTGGTACTTATTCACATTAAATGTGCACCCTGGTGGTTGCTCTTACGGAGGGCCTGTGCTTATCCTGGAACTGCATATATACCACCAATGAGTTGTTATATAATTAACCCACTGTACACATGTGCGTGTGGTGTGTATATAATTATCATCATTTATTTGTATAGCGCCGCCAAATTCCGTAACGCTGGGTACAATGATAGGGGTATACAAAGACAAAGATTTGTGATACAATACAAAACATATCAAGACTAAACAAATCTAGCACTGGAGGAAGAGGGCCCTGCTTCGGAGAGCTCACAGTCTATAGGTTTAGGGTGCAGAGACATAAGGTTGGGGTAGCTTGTTACATTGGTTGTATTTGCAGCAGTGAGTCAGGCAGTTCATGTACATGTATTAGCTTGGTTCGGATGCGGGATGGAGGAGAGATGGTAAGCCTCTCTGAATAGGTGGGTTTTCAAGGATCTTCTGAAGCTATACAAGGTTGGAGAAAGTCTGATGGAGCGGGGTAGAGAGTTCCAGAGGACAGGAGCAGCACGTGCGAAGTCTTGGAGGCGGGAGTGGGATGTAGAGATAACAGGAGTGTAGAGACGTAGGTCAGAGGTTGATCAAAGAGGACGGGATGGGGAGTAATTCACGATGAGAGAGGAAATATAGTTGGGAGTAAGACTGTTGAGTGCTTTGTAGGTTAGGGCTAATACTTTAAATTGTATTCTGGAGTGTATGGGGAGCCAGAGTAGAGACTGGCAGAGTGGGGCAGCTGATGTAGATCGTCGACTTAGGTGGATGAGTCTAGCAGAAGCATTCATAATAGATTGGAGGGAGGAGAGGCAGTGTTTTGGAAGGCCATTTAAGAGTAGATTGCAATAATCAATGCGTGACAGGATGAGGGAATGAATAAGTATTTTTGTAGTTTTTTGAGTAAGGAAGGGACGAATTCTGGAAATGTTGCGTAGGTGTGAACGGCAGGATTTGGTAAGAATTTGTATATGTGGGTTGAATGTGAGTTCTGAGTCTAGTGTGACCCCCAAGGCAGCGGACCTGGGGTGAGGTGTTGAGAATAGAGTCTCCAACCATCAGAGAAATGTCAGGTGTCGGATGTCTCGAAGAGGGGGAAATAAGAAGCAGCTCAGTTTTGGACAGATTGAGTTGGAGGTAGTGTGAAGACATCCAAGATAAAATTGCAGAGAGGCAGTCAGAAATCTGGTTGAGTAAAGAGCGAGAGATATCAGGAGAGGAAAGATAGATTTGGGTATCATCAGCATATAGGTGGTACTGGAATCCAAAGGAGGCTATAAGTTTTCCAAGGCAGGATGTATAAAGAGAGAAAAGCAAGGGACCCAAGACAGAGCCTTGCGGTACTCCAACTGAGAGCGGCATAGGATCACAAGATATGTTGTTAAAGGAAACTGAAAACAAGCGGTTTGAAAGATATGATGCAAACCAGGAGAGGGCTGTGTCTCGGATGCCAAATGAATGTAGTATTTTTAGGAGGAGAGAATGGTCAACTGTGTCAAAAGCTGCGGACAGGTCAAGAAGAATTAGTAAGGAGTAATGGCCTTTTGCTTTGGCTGATAACAGGTCATTTGTTACTTTAGCAAGAGTGGTTTCTGTTGAGTGTTTAGGGCGGAAACCAGATTGTAGTGGATCAAGTAAGGAGTTTGTGAGAAATTGAGTTAGCCGATTATAGACTAGTCGTTCCAATAATTTTGACGCAAAGGGAAGTAAGGAGACCGGTCGATAGTAAGAAGGCGTGGAGGGGTCAAGCGAGGGCTTTTTTAGGATTGGTATGATTGACGCATGCTTGAATGTGTCAGGAAATGTGCCAGCAGTGAGGGATTGGTTAAAGAGATGAGTTAGGGTAGGGGTTAGTGAAGCAGAGAGAGAGGGAATAAGTTGTGAAGGAATAGGGTCAAGTGGGCAGGTTGTGAGATGAGCCAAGGATAGGAGTGCAGAGACTTCTTCCTCTATAACAGAAGGGAAATAGCATAGATTTTTGTTAATAGAAGGGGTGGGTAGGATCGCAGGGTGCGAGGTGCAGATCTCTTTTCTAATGGTGTCAATTTTATTTTTGAAGTGATCAGCAATAATTTGAGCAGTGAGGATGGTAGTGGGCGGGGGGGAAGGCGGACGTAGAAGGGAGTTAAAGGTTGAGAACAGTTTTCTGAGGTTGGATGCGTGAGATGACAGGAGGGAGGAGAAATAGACTTGTTTTGCCAGGCTGAGCGCAGAGTTGTAGGACTTAAGGGTGAATTTATAATGTTGGAAATCAGCAAAGGTGCGTGATTTCCTCCACTGCCGTTCAGCGGCCCGTGAGCATCGCTGAAGATATCTGGTCTGTTTAGTGTGCCACGGTTGCTGTCGAGTTATTGATGTACGTCGAAGAGTGGAGGGTGCAGTTTTGTCAAGTGTTGATTTTAGTGCCGAATTATACTGTAGAGTCATGAGGTTTGGACAAGTGAGGGGTGAAATGTCAGAGAGCAGAGGACTCAGTTGAGTGGAAAAGTCTGTGAGATCCAAGTCATTTAAACTCCTGTGAGGTAGCAGTTTTTGGGGGGTTTGCAAAGATGTAGCAGGTAGAGTGAGAGAGAAAGTTAATAGATGGTGGTCAGAGAGAGGAAAGGGGAAGTTAAGGGAGTTGGAAACAGCACAGAGATTTGTGAAGACCAGGTCTATGGAGTTGCCTTCACAGTGTGTTGGAGATGTTGTCCACTGGGACAGGCCTAAAGAGGTGGTAAGGGATAGAAGTTTAGAGGCAGCAGGCGTGTTAGGCTTATCAAGGGGTATGTTGAAGTCCCCTAAGATAAGAGAAGAGACATTAGAAGAGAGAAAATGTGGAAGCCAGGCTTCAAAGTGGTCCAGAAATTGTGATGCTGGGCCAGGGGGCCGATAGATAACTGCAACACGAAGAGCTGTAGGGGAGAAGAGGCGGATAGCGTGACTTCAAAAGATGAGAAGGAAAGAGAGGGGGGTGAAGGAATGCAGTGAAAGGTACTGTGCGGAGACAGGAGAATTCCTACTCCTCCTCCTTGTTTGTCTCCAGGCCTGGGAGTGTGACTGAAGTGCAGGCCGCCATAGGACAGAGAGGCTACAGCAGTTGTGTTAGAGTAGGAGAGCCACGTTTCAGTGAGGGCTAACAGGTTAAGTGAACGTGAAATAAATAGGTTGTGAATAGATGTAAGCTTATTGCATACCGAGCATGCATTCCAAAGGGCACACAAGAATTGGGGTGTAGTAATAGAGGTGCAGTTAATGAGGTTTAGAGGGAACATGATACCTTGCAATATGGATTCATTATTTATCTTACTTTGTTTTGCGCTAACAATTGAACTTACCACATACTCCCAAACATGTTATTAATAAATAAAAAATGTAGGGCAGGGGTGATCAACTTCAGCACTCTAGAGGTTTTGGAACTACATTTCCCACGCAGCTCCAAAGCCTCTGGAGTGCCAAAGTTGATCAGCCCTGATGTATGGTAATGCTCAATCATCTGGAACCCAGTGCTTTCACCTAGCCTGCACCCAAACTTCAAACTAACAATACCAAGAGAATAAAGCACAATTGATGATAAATGTAAAATTACATGCCCTATCTGAATCATGAAAGTTTATTTTTGACTAGACGGTCCCTTTAAAGATGTGTGTGTCAGGGATAGACTCGAGACATCTGCAGTGTGGTTTTTCTAATTAGCTTCAGCAGATAACTGCAAAACAATGAGCTTTATGATAAAATGACCGTGAATAGCCTTTTTTTTTTTACTGTACACTCAACCCTCGGATTGGCTCCTCCAAATAAAACAAGTGGCTAAGGGAGTCTGGCTATTGAAAAACAATTGCAGCAAAGGTGTGAGTTTTAAAAATGTTTAGATTTGCTGGTATTTTATTCTAGGGCAAAGCAGAAATGTTATTACATAATGTTTAGTGTCAAAATAATGTTTTTTTTATTTGTATTGTATAGATTTGCAAGAAAAAGGAAACAAATTTAGTTCTATTGTTAGATTTGGTTTGTTCTCTTTCCGACTTTTGTCTAAGAGCATATCTGGGTAGACCCAGGAGCATTCAAATGGTTCTAGCACTAGTGTTTGAAAAAATTGAATAGTTTTTTTTTTTTGTTTGTTTTTTAACTGCATGCTCTAGATCAGGTATTGTAACTGGTGGCCCGAGGGCTACATGTGACCTTTGGCACTATTTTTTGTGGCCCTTCAGAAAAATCAGAACAACATGTTCCATAGTTTTTGGCGCCCTAGGACAAAGTGTAGCTAACAGTGTGTACCTACAGGTGACCACAACTCAGAAGAGCTTTCTGGAGAGAAGAGCAACATTATTTAACAGCAATAAAAAAAATGTGCCCCTTAATGCTTTTAAGATATTAATCTGCGGCCCCCTGGTTCTTGGAAGTTGAAAATGTCTGCTCTAAATAACTCAAGTTTAAACTAGACTTTAATGTCCCTTTTTTTCCCTTCATTTTTTATTTAAGTTAACAAATAAATACAATAAAATCGACAGCATAACATTCTTCAAAATACAAGTGAAAAAATGCTTTTGTCCATAATGGACTAATGAAAACAAACATTTGCACAAAAATCATTATATTTTAAAGGTCAAAACTCAGGGGATAAAAAAACACCATAATACAATTTCTTCTATCTTTAACTCAACACTTTCATGATTCTTTAAAGTATTACACATTTCACCATTTTGCACTCCCCGCATATATCTGACCTGACAAAGTTACAATTTACACAAAGAGCATACAATGTTGGTTCTTCAGAGTTCACCATATTATACTTTAGAAGTATGACCCCTTTTCAAACGATATTCTTTGTCACTTACATAAGTTAGTGTGAAATGTAAGGCATCAGAAAGTCCAGATGATCAAAAGAATGACTGTCATTAGAAGACAGTGATCAAAGCTAAGAAAATGCTTTTCTCTCCATTAACTTCAAAAGTAAATTCTGTGATTGGTTATGTTACAATAACAGATTTTCTAGATCAAGTGAGTCTTAGTTTAAAAACCCTATAGTAATTATTTTAGCAATTTGCTTTACCTTTTGATAGTTACAAGTCAGCAACCTCAGTTTCAAGCACTTTTAGTGCGTCTCATCGAGGCCATTTCTAATCGATAGCAGAAAAAGGATACAAATTATTTTTAATATTATATGGAGGTCTAAACTACAACATGGAGGATTGCCAGGGTAGAAGGTTAATGTGGTGTTTACATATGCAGTGTAGACTGATCCTTTAAGCGATAATCCTATTTATATTTCCAGCAACTAAGAGTACACACACCTTGTTGTAATATCTTACAAATTACAATATTATAAATTTCAAAACAATTCAAAAATATAAAAAATAAAAACAGTAAACTTTATATCACAGCAACAATGGATAAATCCGTAGATCTAGCCCACCCAAGGCACTTCCATATAAGGTTTTTAAATATATAAATATAAAAATTATATTATTCTAAATATAAAACATACCAATAGGAATTTACTACCTTCTGAACCTTTAAAATAAATGATACATTTGCTCTCCCCTTTACATATTTGTCCATTGCCATCAATAAACTGTGTAAATTAGGATATCAAGAATTATTAATTAGCATGCTAGTGTGACAGTAAGTGATTGAAAGCTTTCCTAAACGATATTATACCATTATTCTTCAAAACAGGGGCCCTTTCATTTATGAAATTTTATTAAGACGCTTCTTTTAGCTGTGTGATGACGAATCCGGCTTCATTCAATTGTTGCGTGCCCCATGAGCTGGACACCATGTGGGGCACGCAACAATTGGATAAAGCCGGATTCGTCATCGCACAGCTAAAAGTATGAGATGCGGGCGGAAAAACAGTGCAATGTTTACCATCACTAGATGGTAAATATTTTACAAATAACGTGTCTGAATAAAATTTCATAAATGTTTTTGCAGAATAATTGTATACAGGAAGCCCTCAGTTTACGCCGGGGTTAGGTTCCAGAAGGAATGGTTGTAAATCGAAACCGTTGTAAATTGAAACCCAGTTAATAATGTAAGTCAATGGGAAGTGAGGGAGTTAGGTTCCAGACCCCTCTCAAAATTGTCATAAGTAACACCTAATACATTATTTTTAAAGCTTTGAAATGAAGACTTTAAATGCTAAACAGCATTATAAACCTAATAAAATAATCACACAATACAGACTCCACTTGCATTTTTCTGCAAACAGTTCTTTCTATGCATTCCAATCTGGACTGATTTATAGACAAGAAGATCTTGTTCCTTTGAAATCTGCTCGATAGCTCAGGTCTGGTTAAACTGATTAATTTCAGCTTGCTTGGCTTTGCTGCAACAAAAGCAGACAGCTCCACCTACTGGCTATTTTCATAAATGCACTGCTTCTCAATGCTTTTCAATAACAGTCACATGACTGGAAAAAAATGTTGTTATTCTGAAACGGTGTAAATTGAACCGTTGTAAAACGAGGGCCACCTGTATACTGTTCAGTTAAATAGGAAAGCTTACAATCAGATATGTGTAAATGCGTGTGTATACACACACAGTCAGCAAGTGCATTAGTTTATATAAACAAATGCTGAATATGGCTATAGGCATTCGCCTCTTTCTGAACCAGATCTGGACTGGCACAAAACTTTCTGTGTTGACCTATCACACAAATAAAAACGGCATTCATTTATATAAACAAATGCACTTGCCTAGTACACAGTGTTCTTCCCAAGGCACAACACCTAGCTAAAACATAAGCTAGTATTAACCCCTTAATGACCACAGCACTTTTCCATTTTCTGTCGGTTTGGGACCAAGGCTATTTTTACATTTTTGCGGTGTTTGTGTTTAGCTGTAATTTTCCTCTTACTCATTTACTGTACCCACACATATTATATACCGTTTTTCTCGCCATTAAATGGACTTTCTAAAGATACCATTATTTTCATCATATCTTATAATTTACTATAAAAATATATAAAATATGAGAAAAAAAATGGAAAAAAAAACACTTTTTCTAACTTTGACCCCCAAAATCTGTTACACATCTACAACCACCAAAAAACACCCATGCTAAATAGTTTCTAAATTTTGTCCTGAGTTTAGAAATGCCCAATGTTTACATGTTCTTTGCAAGTTATAGGGCTATAAATACAAGTAGCACTTTGCTATTTCCAAACCATTTTTTTTTTTCAAAATTAGCGCTAGTTACATTAGAACACTAATATCTTTCAGGAATCCCTGAATATCTATTGACATGTATATATTTTTTTTTAGTAGCCATCCCAAAGTATTGATCTAGGCCAATTTTGGTTTATTTCATGCCACCATTTCACCGCCAAATGCGATCAAATACAAAAAATAGTTCACTTTTTCACAAACTTTCGGGTTCTCACTGAAATTATTTACAAACAGCTTGTGCAATTATGGCAAAATGGTTGTAAATTTTTCTCTGGGATCCCCTTTGTTCAGAAATAGACATATATGGCTTTGGCGTTGCTTTTTGGTAATTAGAAGGCCGCTAAATGCCACTGTGCACCACACGTGTATTATGCCCAGCAGTGAAGGGGTTAATTAGGGAGCATGTAGAGAGCTTTTTGGGGTAATTTTAGCTGTAGTGTAGTAGACAACCCCAAGTATTGATCTAGGCCCATTTTGGTATATTTCACCGCCAAATGCGATCAAATTAAAAAAAAAAGTTAAATTTTTCAAAATTTTAGGTTTCTCACTGAAATCATTTACAAACAGCTTGTGCAATTATGGCACAAATGGTTGTAAATGCTTCTCTGGGATCCCCTTTGTTCAGAAATAGCAGACATATATGGCTTTGGCGTTGCTTTTTGGTACTTAGAAGGCCGCTAAATGCCGCTGCGCATCACACGTGTATTATGGCTAGCAGTGAAGGGGTTAATTAGGTAGCTTGTTGGGAACTTGCAGGGTTAATTTTAGCTTTAGTGTAGAGCTCAGCCTCCCACCTGAAACATCAGACGCCCTGATCCCTCCCAAACAGCTCTCTTCCCTCCCCCACCACCCGACAATTGTCCCCGCCATCTTAAGTACTGGCAGCAACTCTGCCAGTACTAAAATAAAAGGCATATTTAGGCACTTTTTTTAAGCATATTTACATATGCTGCTGTGTAGGACCCCCCTTAGTCCCCAACCTGACTGATCCCCCACCAAACAGCTCTCTAACCCTCCCCCTCTGCCTTAATGGGCGCCATCTTGGGTACTGGCAGCTGTCTGCCAGTACCCAGTTTAGAATAAAAACATAATTTATGCTTACCTGATAAATTCCTTTCTTCTGTTGTGTGATCAGTCCACGGGTCATCATTACTTCTGGGATATAACTCCTCCCCAACAGGAAATGCAAGAGGATTCACCCAGCAGAGCTGCATATAGCTCCTCCCCTCTACGTCACTCCCAGTCATTCGACCAAGAATCAACGAGAAAGGAGAAACCAAGGGTGAAGTGGTGACTGGAGTATAATTTAAAAGATATTTACCTGCCTTAAAAAACAGGGCGGGCCGTGGACTGATCACACAACAGAAGAAAGGAATTTATCAGGTAAGCATAAATTATGTTTTCTTCTGTTATGTGTGATCAGTCCACGGGTCATCATTACTTCTGGGATACCAATACCAAAGCAAAAGTACACGGATGACGGGAGGGATAGGCAGGCTCATTATACAGAAGGAACCACTGCCTGAAGAACCTTTCTCCCAAAAATAGCCTCCGAAGAAGCAAAAGTGTCAAATTTGTAAAATTTGGAAAAAGTATGAAGCGAAGACCAAGTTGCAGCCTTGCAAATCTGTTCAACAGAGGCCTCATTCTTAAAGGCCCAAGTGGAAGCCACAGCTCTAGTAGAATGAGCTGTAATTTTTTCAGGAGGCTGCTGTCCAGCAGTCTCATAGGCTAAACGAATTATGCTACGAAGCCAGAAGGAGAGAGAAGTAGCCGAAGCCTTATGACCTCTCCTCTGACCAGAGTACACGACAAACAGGGAAGACGTTTGTCGAAAATCCTTAGTTGCCTGCAAGTAGAACTTGAGGGCACGAACTACATCCAGATTGTGTAGAAGACGTTCCTTCTTTGAAGAAGGATTCGGGCACAGGGAAGGCACCACGATCTCTTGATTGATGTTCCTGTTAGTGACTACCTTAGGTAAGAACCCAGGTTTTGTACGCAGAACTACCTTATCTGAATGAAAAATCAAATAAGGAGAATCACAATGTAAAGCTGATAACTCAGAGACTCTCCGAGCCGAAGAAATAGCCATTAAAAATAACACTTTCCAAGATAACAACTTTATATCAATGGAATGAAGGGGTTCAAACGGAACTCCTTGTAGAACGTTAAGAACAAGGTTTAAACTCCATGGCGGAGCAACAGTTTTAAACACAGGCTTGATCCTAGCTAAAGCCTGACAAAAGGCCTGGACGTCTGGATTTTCTGACAGACGCCTGTGTAACAAGATGGACAGAGCTGAGATCTGTCCCTTTAATGAGCTAGCCGATAAACCCTTTTCTAAACCTTCTTGTAGAAAGGACAATATCCTAGGAATCCTAACCTTACTCCAGGAGTAACCTTTGGATTCGCACCAGTATAGGTATTTACGCCATATCTTATGGTAAATCCTTCTGGTAACAGGCTTCCTAGCCTGTATCAGGGTATCAATAACCGACTCAGAAAAACCACGTTTTGATAAAATCAAGCGTTCAATTTCCAAGCAGTCAGCTTCAGAGAAGTTAGATTTTGATGTTTGAATGGACCCTGTATCAGAAGGTCCTGTCTTAGAGGTAGAGACCAAGGCGGACAGGATGACATGTCCACTAGATCTGCATACCAAGTCCTGCGTGGCCATGCAGGCGCTATTAGAATCACTGATGCTCTCTCCTGTTTGATTTTGGCAATCAATCGAGGAAGCAGCGGGAAGGGTGGAAACACATAAGCCATCCCGAAGTTCCAAGGTGCTGTCAAAGCATCTATCAGAACCGCTCCCGGATCCCTGGATCTGGACCCGTAGCGAGGAAGTTTGGCGTTCTGGCGAGACGCCATGAGATCTATCTCTGGTTTGCCCCAACGTCGAAGTATTTGGGCAAAGACCTCCGGATGAAGTTCCCACTCCCCCGGATGAAAAGTCTGGCGACTCAAGAAATCCGCCTCCCAGTTCTCCACTCCCGGGATGTGGATTGCTGACAGGTGGCAAGAGTGAGACTCTGCCCAGCGAATTATCTTTGATACTTCCATCATTGCTAGGGAGCTTCTTGTCCCTCCTTGATGGTTGATGTAAGCTACAGTCGTGATGTTGTCCGACTGAAACCTGATGAACCCCCGAGTTTTTAACTGGGGCCAAGCCAGAAGGGCATTGAGAACTGCTCTCAATTCCAGAATGTTTATTGGCAGGAGACTTTCCTCCTGATTCCATTGTCCCTGAGCCTTCAGAGAATTCCAGACAGCGCCCCAACCTAGTAGGCTGGCGTCTGTTGTTACAATTGTCCAGTCCGGCCTGCTGAATGGCATCCCCCTGGACAGATGTGGCCGAGAAAGCCACCATAGAAGAGAGTTTCTGGTCTCTTGATCCAGATTCAGAGTAGGGGACAAGTCTGAGTAATCCCCATTCCACTGACTCAGCATGCACAATTGCAGCGGTCTGAGATGTAGACGTGCAAAGGGTACTATGTCCATTGCTGCTACCATTAAGCCGATCACCTCCATGCATTGAGCTACTGACGGGAGTTGAATGGAATGAAGGACACGGCATGCATTTAGAAGCTTTGTTAATCTGTCTTCTGTCAGATAAATCTTCATTTCTACAGAATCTATAAGAGTCCCCAAGAATGGAACTCTTGTGAGAGGAAAGAGAGAACTCTTCTTTTCGTTCACTTTCCATCCATGCGACCTTAGAAATGCCAGAACTAACTCTGTATGAGACTTGGCAGTTTGAAAGCTTGAAGCTTGTATCAGAATGTCGTCTAGGTACGGAGCTACCGAAATTCCTCGCGGTCTTAGTACCGCCAGAAGGGCACCCAGAACCTTTGTGAAGATTCTTGGAGCCGTAGCCAATCCGAATGGAAGAGCTACAAACTGGTAATGCCTGTCTAAGAAGGCAAACCTTAGATACCGGTAATGATCTTTGTGAATCGGTATGTGAAGGTAAGCATCCTTTAAATCCACTGTGGTCATGTACTGACCCTTTTGGATCATGGGTAAGATTGCCCGAATAGTTTCCATTTTGAACGATGGAACTCTTAGGAATTTGTTTAGGATCTTTAAATCCAAGATTGGCCTGAAAGTTCCCTCTTTTTTGGGAACCACAAACAGGTTTGAGTAAAACCCTTGTCCTTGTTCCGACCGCGGAACCGGATGGATCACTCCCATTAATAACAGATCTTGTACACAGCGTAGAAACGCTTCTTTCTTTATCTGGTTTGTTGACAACCTTGACAGATGAAATCTCCCTCTTGGGGGAGAGAATTTGAAGTCTAGAAGGTATCCCTGAGATATGATCTCTAGCGCCCAGGGATCCTGAACATCTCTTGCCCAAGCCTGGGCGAAGAGAGAGAGTCTGCCCCCCACTAGATCCGGTCCCGGATCGGGGGCCCTCGGTTCATGCTGTCTTTGGGGCAGCAGCAGGTTTCCTGGCCTGCTTGCCCTTGTTCCAGGACTGGTTAGGTTTCCAGCCTTGTCTGTAACGAGCAACAGCTCCTTCCTGTTTTGGTGCAGTGGAAGTTGGTGCTGCTCCTGCTTTGAAATTCCGAAAGGGACGAAAATTAGACTGTCTAGCCTTAGCTTTGGCTTTGTCTTGAGGCAGGGCGTGGCCCTTACCTCCTGTAATGTCAGCGATAATTTCTTTCAAACCGGGCCCAAATAAAGTTTGCCCCTTGAAAGGTATATTAAGTAATTTGGACTTAGAAGTTACATCAGCTGACCAGGATTTTAGCCACAGCGCCCTACGTGCCTGAATGGCGAATCCTGAGTTCTTAGCCGTAAGTTTGGTTAAATGTACTACGGCCTCCGAAATGAATGAATTAGCTAGTTTAAGGACTCTAAGCCTGTCCGTAATGTCGTCCAGCGTAGCTGAACTAAGGTTCTCTTCCAGAGACTCAATCCAAAATGCTGCCGCAGCCGTAATCGGCGCGATGCATGCAAGGGGTTGCAATATAAAACCTTGTTGAACAAACATTTTCTTAAGGTAACCCTCTAATTTTTTATCCATTGGATCTGAAAAAGCACAGCTATCCTCCACCGGGATAGTGGTACGCTTAGCTAAAGTAGAAACTGCTCCCTCCACCTTAGGGACCGTTTGCCATAAGTCCCGTGTGGTGGCGTCTATTGGAAACATCTTTCTAAATATTGGAGGGGGTGAGAACGGCACACCGGGTCTATCCCACTCCTTAGTAACAATTTCAGTTAGTCTCTTAGGTATAGGAAAAACGTCAGTACTCGCCGGTACCGCAAAGTATTTATCCAACCTACACAATTTCTCTGGTATTGCAACAGTGTTACAATCATTAAGAGCCGCTAAAACCTCCCCTAGTAATACACGGAGGTTCTCCAATTTAAATTTAAAATTTGAAATATCTGAATCCAATCTGTTTGGATCAGAACCGTCACCCACAGAATGAAGCTCTCCGTCCTCATGCTCTGCAAGCTGTGACGCAGTATCAGACATGGCCCTAGTATTATCAGCGCACTCTGTTCTCACCCCAGAGTGATCACGCTTGCCTCTTAGTTCTGGTAATTTAGCCAAAACTTCAGTCATAACAGTAGCCATATCTTGTAATGTTATCTGTAATGGCCGCCCAGATGTACTAGGCGCCACAATATCACGCACCTCCCGGGCGGGAGATGCAGGTACTGACACGTGAGGCGAGTTAGTCGGCATAACTCTCCCCTCGCTGTTTGGTGAAATTTGTTCAATTTGTACAGATTGGCTTTTATTTAAAGTAGCATCAATACAGTTAGTACATAAATTTCTATTGGGCTCCACCTTGGCATTGGAACAAATGACACAGGTATCTTCCTCTGAATCAGACATGTTTAACACACTAGCAATAAACTTGCAACTTGGTTACAATCTTATTTAACAAAAACGTACTGTGCCTCAAAGAAGCACTAAACGATTAAATGACAGTTGAAAAAATGAACTGAAAAACAGTTATAGCATCAATCCTTAAAAACAACACAACTTTTAGCAAAGGTTTGTTCCCATTAGTAAAGTAACAATAATTAAATTTGAAACATAAAAATTACAGAGCAACGTTTTTAATCACAGTCAATATATAAGTCTCACAGCTCTGCTGAGAGAATCTACCTCCCTCTAAAGAAGTTTGAAGACCCCTGAGTTCTGTTAGAGATGAACCGGATCATGCAGGAAATACAAGAGTAACTGACTGGAAATTTTTGATGCGTAGCAAAGAGCGCCAAAAACGGCCCCTCCCCCTCACACACAGCAGTGAGAGAGAAACGAAACTGTCACAATTAAAACAAGCAACTGCCAAGTGGAAAAATAATGCCCAAACATTTATTCACTCAGTACCTCAGAAAATGCAAACGATTCTACATTCCAGCAAAAACGTTTAACATAATAAATACCTATTAAAAGGTTTAATGTACTTTTAACAGAGTAATTCCAGTGAAATACCATCCCCAGAATACTGAAGTGTAGAGTATACATACATGTCATTATAACGGTATGGCAGGATTTTCTCATCAATTCCATTCAGAAAATAAAAACTGCTACATACCTCAATGCAGATTCATCTGCCCGCTGTCCCCTGATCTGAAGCTTTTACCTCCCTCCGATGGCCGAGAAACAGCAATATGATCTTAACTACTCCGGTTAAAATCATAGTAAAAACTCTGGTAGATTCTTCTTCAAACTCTGCCAGAGAGGCAATAACACACTCCGGTGCTATTGTAAAATAACAAACTTTTGATTGAAGTTATAAAAACTAAGTATAATCACCATAGTCCTCTCACACATCCTATCTAGTCGTTGGGTGCAAGAGAATGACTGGGAGTGACGTAGAGGGGAGGAGCTATATGCAGCTCTGCTGGGTGAATCCTCTTGCATTTCCTGTTGGGGAGGAGTTATATCCCAGAAGTAATGATGACCCGTGGACTGATCACACATAACAGAAGAAATAGTTGCTTTTTTTATTTTTTCCCCTTTTCTGTAGTGTAGCTCCCAACCCCCACCAAAGACCAACCCCCCACCCCCTCTTAGATAACTTCGATTTATTCTTTTTTAAACTTAAAACACCCCTTTCCCCACTTTTATAATATATTTTCTGTAGTGTAGAGGTTCCCACCCGCTCCCGCCCCGTGCCTGCCGCCTCCCGTGCACGCCCCCATCGGCCCCGCCCCCCTCTACATTACCCGGCCCATCGATGGCCGCCCACACGCCTCTCACCCACCAACAACACCGGCCATCGTTGTCCGGTGCAGAGAGGGCCACAGAGAGGCTCTCTCTGCATCGGATGGCCAAGGGGTGTTATTGCAGGATGCCTCGATATCGAGGCATCACTGCAATAACGGGAAAGCAGCTGGAAGCGAGCAGGATCGCTTCCAGCCGCTTTAAACCCCTAATGTCGTACAGGGTACGTCGCTGGTCTTTTAAGACCAGGTTGTATATGACGTACCCTGTACGACTTGCGTCGTTAAGGGGTTAAGCTAAAATTAGATTATTTTTTCCCCAATGTTTGTCGCACAAATTATACACATTTTTGTTAAATTATGCAATTAATTTGTGCTATGGATAACTTAAAGTGCCATAAAACAGGTTGAGATCTGTGCATATCCTAAAAGGGCTAATTAATTTAAAGGACCAGTCAATACAGCAGATTTGCCAAATCAACAAATGCATGATAAAAAAAGACAATGCACTACAACTTAGAAAAAAAAATCTAATACTTATTTGAAGTTCAGACTAACAAATTTTAAAGTTATGTACATTTCCACTCCCCCTGTACCATGTGACAGCAATCAGCCAATCACAAATGCATATACGTATATTCTGTGAATTTTTACACATGCTCAGTAGGAGCTGGTGACTCAAAAAGTGTAAATATAAAAAGATTTTGCACATTTTTTTAATGGATGTAAATTGGAAAGTTGTTTATAATTGCATGCTCTATCTAAATCATTAAAGTTTAATATGACCTGAGTGTCCCTTTAAAATAGTTTGCATTAAAAAACATAATTTATGCTTACCTGATAAATTTATTTATCTTGTAGTGTATTCAGTCCACGGGTCATCCATTACTTATGGGATACCAATACCAAAGCTTAAGTACACGGATGATGGGAGGGACAAGGCAGGAACTTAAACGGAAGGAACCACTGCCTGTAGAACCTCTCTCCCAAAAACAGCCTCCGAAGAAGCAAGTGTCAAATTTGTAAAATTTTGAAAAGGTGTGAAGCGAAGACCAAGTCGCAGCCTTGCAAATCTGTTCAACAGAGGCCTCATTCTTAAAGGCCCAGGTGGAAGCCACAGCTCTAGTAGAATGAGCTGCAATTCTTTCAGGGGGCTGCTGTCCAGCAGTCTCATAGGCTAAACGTATTATACTACGAAGCCAAAAAGAGAGAGAGGTTGCCGAAGCTTTTTGACCTCTCCTCTGTCCAGAATAAACGACAAACAGGGAAGAAGTTTGACGACAATCTTTAGTTGCCTGTAAATAGAACTTCAGGGCACGGACTACGTCCAGATTATGCAAAAGACATTCCTTCTTTGAAGAAGGATTAGGGCACAATGATGGGACAACAATCTCTTGATTGATATTCCTGTTAGAAACTACCTTAGGTAAAAACCCAGGTTTAGTACGCAGAACTACCTTGTCTGAATGGAAAACCAGATAAGGAGAATCACAATGTAAAGCAGATAACTCAGACTCTTCGAGCCGAGGAAATAGACATCAAAAACAGAACTTTCCAAGATAAAAGCTTAATATCAATGGAATGAAGGGGTTCAAACGGAACACCTTGAAGAACTTTAAGAACCAAGTTTAAGCTCCACGGAGGAGCAACAGTTTTAAACACAGGCTTAATCCTAGCCAAAGCCTGACAAAAAGCCTGGACGTCTGGAACTTCTGCCAGACGCTTGTGCAAAAGAATAGACAGAGCAGAAATCTGTCCCATCAACGAACTAGCAGATAAGCCCTTTTCCAAACCCTCTTGTAGAAAGGACAATATCCTAGGAATCCTAACCTTACTCCATGAGTAACTCTTGGATTCGCACCAATATAAGTATTTACGCCATATCTTATGGTAGATTTTTCTGGTAACAGGCTTCCGTGCTTGTATTAAGGTATCAATAACCGACTCTGAGAAGCCACGCTTGGATAGAATCAAGCGTTCAATCTCCATGCAGTCAGCCTCAGAGAAATTAGATTTGGATGGTTGAAAGGACCTTGTATTAGAAGGTCCTGCCTCAGAGGTAGAGACCATGGTAAACAGGACGACATGTCCACTAGGTCTGCATACCAGGTCCTGCGTGGCCACGCAGGCGCTATCAGAATCACCGATGCTCTCTCCTGTTTGATCTTGGCAATCAGTCGAGGCAGCAGCGGAAACGGTGGAAACACATAAGCCATGTTGAAGACCCAAGGGGCTGCTAGAGCATCTATCAGCGCCGCTCCCGGGTCCCTGGACCTGGATCCGTAACGAGGAAGCTTGGCGTTCTGGCGAGATGCCATGAGATCCAGTTCTGGTTTGCCCCAACGACGAATCAGTTGAGCGAACACCTCCGGATTTAGTTCCCACTCCCCCGGATGAAAAGTCTGGCGACTTAGAAAGTCCGCCTCCCAGTTCTCCACGCCTAGGATGTGGATCGTTGACAGGTGGCAAGAGTGAAACTCTGCCCAGCGAATTATCTTTGAGACTTCTAACATCGCTAGGGAACTCCTGGTTCCCCCTTGATGGTTGATGTAAGCCACAGTCGTGATGTTGTCCGACTGAAATCTGATGAACCTCAGTGTTGCTAACTGAGGCCAAGCTAGAAGAGCCTTGAATATTGCTCTTAATTCCAGAATATTTATTGGGAGGAGTTTCTCCTCCTGAGTCCACGATCCCTGAGCCTTCAGGGAGTTCCAGACTGCGCCTCAACCTAGAAGGCTGGCATCTGTTGTTACAATCGTCCAGTCTGGCCTGCGAAAGGTCATGCCCTTGGACAGATGGACCCGAGAAAGCCACCAGAGAAGAGAATCTATGGTCTCTTGATCCAGATTTAGTAGAGGGGACAAATCTGAGTAATCCCCATTCCACTGACTTAGCATGCATAATTGCAGCGGTCTGAGATGCAGGCGCGCAAATGGCACTATGTCCATTGCCGCTACCATTAAGCCAATTACTTCCATGCACTGAGCCACTGACGGGTGTGGAATGGAATGAAGGACACGGCAAGCATTTAGAAGTTTTGACAACCTGGACTCCGTCAGGTAAATTTTCATCTCTACCGAATCTATAAGAGTCCCTAGGAAGGAGACTCTTGTGAGTGGTGATAGAGAACTCTTTTCCACGTTCACCTTCCACCCATGCGACCTCAGAAATGCCAGAACTATCTCTGTATGAGACTTGGCAATTTGAAAGCTTGACGCCTGTATCAGGATGTCGTATAGATACGGAGCCACCGCTATGCCTCGCGGTCTTAGAACCGCCAGAAGTGAGCCCAGAACCTCGGGCCGTAGCTAACCCGAAGGGAAGAGCTACAAACTGGTAATGCCTGTCTAGGAAGGCAAATCTTAGGTACCGATAATAATCTTTGTGAATCGGTATGTGAAGGTAGGCATCCTTTAAGTCCACTGTGGTCATGTACTGACCCTCTTGGATCATGGGTAGGATGGTTCGAATAGTTTCCATTTTGAATGATGGAACTCTTAGGAATTTGTTTAAGATCTTTAGGTCCAAGATTGGTCTGAAGGTTCCCTCTTTCTTGGGAACCACAAACAGATTTGAGTAAAATCCTTGCCCTTGTTCCGTCCGCGGAACTGGGTGGATCACCCCCATTACAAGGAGGTCTTGTACACAGCGTAGAAATGCCTCTTTCTTTATTTGGTTTGCTGATAACCTTGAAAGATGAAATCTCCCTTGTGGAGGAGAAGCTTTGAAGTCCAGAAGATATCCCTGGGATATGATCTCCAACGCCCAGGGATCCTGGACATCTCTTGCCCACGCCTGGGCGAAGAGAGAAAGTCTGCCCCCCACTAGATCCGTTTCCGGATAGGGGGCAATCCCTTCATGCTGTCTTAGGGGCAGTAGTAGGTTTTCTGGCCTGCTTGCCCTTGTTCCAGGACTGGTTAGTTTTCCAGGCCTGTCTGTAACGAGCAACAGTTCCTTCCTGTTTTGGAGCGGAGGAAGTTGATGCTGCTCCTGCCTTGAAGTTACGAAAGGCACGAAAATTAGACTGTTTGGCCTTTGATTTGGCCCTGTCCTGAGGAAGGGTATGACCCTTACCTCCAGTAATGTCAGCGATAATTTCTTTCAAGCCGGGCCCGAATAATGTTTGCCCCTTGAAAGGAATATTAAGCAATTTAGATTTAGAAGTCACGTCAGCTGACCAGGATTTAAGCCATAGTGCTCTGCGCGCCTGGATGGCGAATCCGGAGTTCTTAGCCGTTAGTTTAGTTAAATGTACAATGGCATCAGAAACAAATGCATTAGCTAGCTTAAGTGCTTTAAGCTTGTCCATAATTTCATCCAATGGAGCTGTGTGAATGGCCTCTTCTAGAGACTCAAACCAGAATGCCGCAGCAGCAGTGAAAGGCGCAATGCATGCAAGGGGCTGTAAGATAAAACCTTGTTGAACAAATTTTCTTAAGGTAACCTAATTTTTTATCCATTGGATCCGAAAAAGCACAACTATCCTCCACCGGGATAGTGGTACGCTTAGCTAAAGTAGAAACTGCTCCCTCCACCTTGGGGACCTTTTGCCATAAGTCCCATGTAGTGGCGTCTATTGGAAACATTTTCCTAAATATAGGAGGTGGGGAAAAGGGCACACCAGGTCTATCCCACTCCTTGCTAATAATTTCTGTAAGCCTTTTAGGTATAGGAAAAACGTCAGTACACACAGGCACCGCATAGTACCTATCCAGCCTACATAATTTCTCTGGAATTGCAACTGTATTACAGTTATTCAGAGCCGCTAAAACCTCCCCTAGCAATACACTGAGGTTCTCAAGCTTAAATTTAAAATTAGAAATCTCTGAATCCGGTTTCCCTGGATCAGATCCGTCACCCACAGAATGAAGCTCTCCGTCCTCATGTTCTGTAAACTGTGACGCAGTATCAGACATGGCTCTCACAGCACCAGCGCGCTCTGTCCTTATCCCAGAGCTATCGCGCTTGCCTCTTAATTCTGGCAATTTAGATAATACTTCTGTCAGGGTATTATTCATAATAGTGGCCATGTCTTGTAAAGTGATTTGTATGGGCGTCTCTGATGTACTTGGCGCCACAATATCACGCGCCTCCTGAGCGGGAGGCGAAGGTACTGACACGTGAGGAGAGTTAGTCGGCATAACTTCCCCCTCGTCGTCTGGTGATAATTCTTTTATAGATAAAGACTGACCTTTATTATTTAAAGTGAAATCAATACATTTAGTACACATATTTCTATGGGGCTCCACACTGGCCTTCAAACATAATGAACAAACAGATTCATCTGTGTCAGACATGTTTAAACAGACTAGCAATGAAACTAGCAAGCTTGGAAAACACTTTGAAATAAGTTTACAAGCACTAAATAAAACGTTACTGCGCCTTTAAGAAGCACAAAAAATTGTCACAGTTGAAATAACAATGAACCAAATCAGTTATAGCAACCAAATTTTCACAATAAATGTATTAAGTTAGCAGAGCATTGCACCCACTTGCAAATGGATGATTAACCCCTTAATACCCAAAACGGATAAATAATATATTAAAAAACTTTTTTTTTTTTTCTTTTTTTTTTAACACAGTCAAAACACACTGTCACAGGTCTGCTGTGACTGATTACCTCCCTCAAAATGACTTTTGAAGTCCCCTGAGCTCTCTAGAGACGTCCTGGGTCATGCAGGAACAAACAGGAAGACAGAGACTCAATTATTACTGCGCAAAAAAGCGCTTAAATATGCCCCTCCCACTCATATTACAACAGTGGGAAGCCTCAGTTAACTGTTTCCATGCAGAAAACATAATTTATGTAAGAACTTACCTAATAAATTCATTTCTTTCATATTAGCAAGAGTCCATGAGCTAGTGACGTATGGGATATACATTCCTACCAGGAGGGGCAAAGTTTCCCAAACCTCAAAATGCCTATAAATACACCCCTCACCACACCCACAAATCAGTTTAACGAATAGCCAAGAAGTGGGGTGATAAGAAAAAAGTGCGAAGCATAAATATAAGGAATTGGAATAATTGTGCTTTATACAAAAAAATCATAACCACCACAAAAAAGGGTGGGCCTCATGGACTCTTGCTAATATGAAAGAAATGAATTTATCAGGTAAGTTCTTACATAAATTATGTTTTCTTTCATGTAATTAGCAAGAGTCCATGAGCTAGTGACGTATGGGATAATGACTACCCAAGATGTGGATCTTCCACGCAAGAGTCACTAGAGAGGGAGGGATAAAATAAAGACAGCCAATTCCGCTGAAAAAAAATCCACACCCAAAATAAGGTTTAAATCTTAAAAAGAAAAAAACTGAAAATATAAGCAGAAGATTCAAACTGAAACAGCTGCCTGGAGTACTTTTCTACCAAAAACAGCTTCAGAAGAAGAAAACACATCAAAATGGTAGAATTTAGTAAAAGTATGCAAAGAAGACCAAGTTGCTGCTTTACAAATCTGATCAACCGAAGCTTCATTCCTAAAAGCCCAGGAAGTAGAAACTGACCTAGTAGAATGAGCTGTAATCCTTTGAGGCGGAGTTTTACCCGACTCGACATAAGCATGATGAATTAAAGATTTCAACCAAGATGCCAAAGAAATGGCAGAGGCCTTCTGACCTTTCCTAGAACCGGAAAAGATAACAAATAGACTAGAAGTCTTTCTGAAATTCTTAGTAGCTTCAACATAATATTTCAAAGCTCTAACTACATCCAAAGAATACAATGATTTCTCCTTAGAATTCTTAGGATTAGGACATAATGAAGGAACCACAATTTCTCTACTAATGTTGTTAGAATTCACAACCTTAGGCAAAAATTGAAAAGAAGTTCGCAACACCGCCTTATCCTGGTGAAAAATCAGAAAAGGAGACTCACAAGAAAGAGCAGATAATTTATAAACTCTTCTGGCAGAAGAGATGGCCAAAAGGAACAAAACTTTCAAAGAAAGAAATTTAATGTCCAATGAATGCATAGGTTCAAACGGTGGAGCTTGAAGAGCCCCCAGAACCAAATTCAAACTCCAAGGAGGAGAAATTTACTTAATGACAGGCTTTATACGAACCAAAGCTTGTACAAAACAATGAATATCAGGAAGATTGCTCTTTCTGTTCTTTTTCACAGAAAGATTGCTTGAGATTTGTCCTTTCAATGAAATTACAGTCCAGGTCGGAAGAACAAAAGAAGCCCCCTGAACTAAACGATGGTGATCTGTCCACCACGACAGAGTGTCGTACAATCTGTTTTATTATATTAATTGAGATATTAATTGAGATATCTTTGTGTAATTCCTGCACCACTGGTTCAGCATACAGAGCTGAAGAGGTCGCATGCGAAAACGAGCAAAGGGGATCGCGTCCGATGCAGCAGTCATAAGACCTAGAATTTCCATGCATAAGGCTACCGAAGGGAATGATTGTGACTGAAGGTTTCGACAAGCTGATATCAATTTTAGACGTCTCTTGTCTGTCAAAGACAGAGTCATGGACACTGAATCTATCTGGAAACCTAAAAAGGTTACCCTTGTCTGAGGAATCAATGAACTTTTTGGTAAATTGATCCTCCAACCATGATCTTGAAGAAACACCACAAGTCGATTCGTATGAGATTCTGCTAAATGTGAAGACTGAGCAAGTACCAAGATATCGTCCAAATAAGGAAATACCACAATACCCTGTTCTCTGATTACAGAAAGAAGGGCACCGAGAACCTTTGTAAAAATTCTTGGAGCTGTTGCTAGGCCAAACGGTAGAGCCACAAACTGGTAATGCTTGTCTAGGAAAGAGAATCTCAGAAACTGATAGTGATCTGGATGAATCGGAATATGCAGATATGCATCCTGTAAATCTATTGTAGACATATAATGACCTTGCTGAACAAAAGGCAGGATAGTCCTTACAGTTACCATTTTGAATGTTGGTATCCTTACATAACGATTCAATATTTTTAGATCCAGAACTGGTCTGAAGGAATTCTCCTTCTTTGGTACAATGAAGAGATTTGAATAAAACCCCAGCCCCTGTTCCAGAACTGGAACTGGCATAATTACTCCAGCCAACTCTAGATCTGAAACACATTTCAGAAATGCTTGAGCCTTCGCTGGGTTTACTGGGACACGGGAAAGAAAAAATCTCTTTGCAGGAGGCCTTAACTTGAAGCCAATTCTGTACTCTTCACCACCTCCATAGGAGGCAAAGTTTGTAAAACTGATTTGTGGGTGTGGTGAGGGGTGTATTTATAGGCATTTTGAGGTTTGGGAAACTTTGCGCCTCCTGGTAGGAATGTATATCCCATACGTCACTAGCTCATGGACTCTTGCTAATTACATGAAAGAAATATAAGTCAGCCATGTGGAAAATTCATGCCCCAATACATTTTATCACCAAAGTACCTCACAAAAACGATTAAACATGCCAGCAACCGTTTTAAACATCTTTTTATTTTTATTTTTTAAAGCGTATGTATCTCTATTGATAAGCCTGATACCAGTCCTTCTACTGCATTTAAGACTTATTACATTACTTCAGTAATAGCAGCATTTTCTTAGTCAAATTCCATCCCTAGAAAATTACTTTACTGTATATACATTAATCAGCCTGATACCAGTCACTTCCACTGCATTTAAGGCTGTACTTACATAACATCGGTATCAGCAGTATTTTCTTAGTCAATTCCATTCCTTAGAAAAATATTTTACTGCACATACCTTATTTGCAGGGGACCCCGCACGCTATTCCCTTTCTGAAGTTACCCCACTCCTCAGAATGTGCGAGAACAGCCAGTGGATCTTAGTTACTTCTGCTAAGATCATAGAACACACAGGCAGATTCTTCTTCCAAATACTGCCTGAGAAAAAAACAGCACACTCCGGTGCCATTTAAAAATAACAAACTTTTGATTGAAGAAATAATTAAGTATAAAACACCACTCTCCTCTCACGACCTCCATCTATGTTGAGGGTTGCAAGAGAATGACTGGATATGAAATGTGAGGGGAGGAGCTATATAGCAGCTCTGCTTTGGGTGATCCTCTTGCAACTTCCTGTTGGGAAGGGAATATATCCCATAAGTAATGGATGACCCGTGGACTGAATACACTTAACAAGAGAAAAAAGGTTTAAAAATTGCTGCCAAGTATTTTAAAATCATTTTCAAAAATAAGCAAAATGAATTGCATAGCTAAACTGCCTGGAGCAGCTAACTCCACCCCTCTTATCAGTGTTTAGACACGGGCATTGTATTTCAACTGAGTTCCCAGCTTCTAGGCAGCTCTAACAGATAATCCCTATTCACTCTTACATTGTACCTAAAGAATAATAAACATAGATACAGCCATAAAAGGAATTGTGTGGGGGGGGTTAGAGCTTTACAATTCAGAAACTAAAAAGAAAGGGTTAATGGTGAGGCACTGCAGTATAAATTTGCAGGTAAAGTAATTAAAGTACATATATTATTTTGTCTCTATCCCAACTTGTTTTTATGTCCCTTGAAGTAACTTAAAGGGACAGTATACTATAAAATTGATTTTCCATTTATGTGTTGCCAATTACTTTTTGCAGAGTATAAAATGTATGAAATTTGCTTTTTTAAGGCTTATTTGTGTATATGAATTAGCTGATTTTGTGTTTTGAAGCCACAACCTAATAAAATGGGTTGAGCTTGTAGGTATAATCAGAATTCATTACTTTATCACATTGTGTGCATATACCTGCTTCTTTATCTTATATCTGTCCATACACCAATCACCAATACTTGGACAGAACAATGGAAAATTAACATTTTATTACCTTATCTCTTCTATAACCCACTGGGAGTGTAATTTATTCTACTGGCTGTGTTAAAGGACCAGTCAACACAGTAGATTTGCATAATCAACAAATGCAATATAATAAGACAATGCAATAGCACTTAGTCTGAACTTCAAATTAGTAGATTTTTTTTCCTGACAATTTTAAATTATGTCTTTTTCCACTCCCCCTGTACCATGTGACAACCATCAGTCAATCACAAATGCATACACGTACCATGTGACAGCCATCAGCCATTCATAAATGCATACACACTTATTCTTGCACATGCTCAGTGGGAGCTGGTGACTCAAAAAGTTTAAATATAAAAAGACTGTGCACATTTTGTTAATGGAAGTAAATTGGAAAGTTGTTTAAAATGGCATGCTCTGTCTGAATAAAGAAAGTTTAATTTTGATTGAGTGTCCCTTTAATACAGCTTGGCCTCGTGGCCAAAAACTTTCAGGATGGGTGGGGATACCACAGGCTAAATAAACTAATTCAAATGCCAATATAAGGTTAATGAAAATACTTGTAAACAATTTAATACACTCCAACAGGTAAAGTGGATCATTGGGAATAAATTAAAGGGGAGAATTTTTTTGAGTAAACTGTCCCTTTAATAAATAATTTGTATAATGTTGCAAAGTATTAACTTGCCACCACACAGTTAGCAATTTTCTGTGAAGAACACTTTTTTATTTATATATAGTATAGGTAAATATTCCCGTAGTGGAATTCCAAAATCCATACTTTGTAATTAATATATTTTCAAAAATTTATATTTTCCTTGCCTGTAAGTTACAAAAGTATTAAAAATGACATAAAAATACCTTTAGTTGCATGTATAAGCTGTATAAATATTGCCTAAAGGACATAAGATAGTTTACACTTGGACCCCTTACCCAACTGATACAAATATTCCAAAATCCAAACCTTTTTCCAACCTACCTGTATTAGTAACTTTTTCCCACTATACAGTGTGTGTGTGTGTGACTGAATAACTGAAGTATTTCCCTTGTTAGCATGGAACTGCATAGTGACCCATAGTAATATTTTTTGATCCTCAGGGCTACTCTGCCATTGTATGTCATTACTATCTGCAAATCTAATACATTTTTACCATGCTAAAATCTTAGAGAAAATTGTGTAAACATTTTAAATAAAATATTTCTGTTTCAGTAAACTGAAAGTAAACTGTCCTGCCCACATGGTGAGAAAAATCTGAATTCAGAAAATAATCTAATAAAAACTACACAGAAAATCTGTAAATCTTATGAGCCAAAGGCAAAATTTTAGCAGTCACCTCTTCTAGTCTGCACTATTTTAGTGTCAGCAAATTCCAAACCTATTTAATCTTAAACATTTAACCCTGTCTGTGCCAAATAGACAAGAAGATACATTCTGGATGATGCAGGATCTTAAAGTGATGGTAAATCTGTGACGTACAGGTGGCAAGGCTATTTGCCAAGAGGTGAAAACATCACATCATGAAAAAATAAAATAGTTTTGCTGTGGGCGGCCAGAGGATCTTAGAGTAATAAAAACAGGGGACAAAATAAAAAAAGGTATTGTTGCGTACATTTAGTTAACCTTCATGAATGAAGGTCCCATTTTTTTAATGCACAATTAAGACACTGCGTTTTTGAAATGCTAGGATTTACCCTCATTTTAAAAGACTGATAGTAAATAGTTGAAATTTCTATAGTGCATAATTAAAAATAATGTTCATTTAAATAACATTAAAAATACAGAAAACAGAATTTATGTTTACCTGATAAATTTCTTTCTCCAACGGTGTGTCCGGTCCACGGCGTCATCCTTACTTGTGGGATATTCTCTTCCCCAACAGGAAATGGCAAAGAGCCCAGCAAAGCTGGTCACATGATCCCTCCTAGGCTCCGCCTACCCCAGTCATTCGACCGACGTTAAGGAGGAATATTTGCATAGGGGAAACCATATGGTACCGTGGTGACTGTAGTTAAAGAAAATAAATTATCAGACCTGATTAAAAAACCAGGGCGGGCCGTGGACCGGACACACCGTTGGAGAAAGAAATTTATCAGGTAAACATAAATTCTGTTTTCTCCAACATAGGTGTGTCCGGTCCACGGCGTCATCCTTACTTGTGGGAACCAATACCAAAGCTTTAGGACACGGATGAAGGGAGGGAGCAAATCAGGTCACCTAAATGGAAGGCACCACGGCTTGCAAAACCTTTCTCCTAAAAATAGCCTCAGAAGAAGCAAAAGTATCAAACTTGTAAAATTTGGTAAAAGTGTGCAGTGAAGACCAAGTCGCTGCCCTACATATCTGATCAACAGAAGCCTCGTTCTTGAAGGCCCATGTGGAAGCCACAGCCCTAGTGGAATGAGCTGTGATTCTTTCGGGAGGCTGCCGTCCGGCAGTCTCGTAAGCCAATCTGATGATGCTTTTAATCCAAAAAGAGAGAGAGGTAGAAGTTGCTTTTTGACCTCTCCTTTTACCTGAATAAACAACAAACAAGGAAGATGTTTGTCTAAAATCCTTTGTAGCATCTAAATAGAATTTTAGAGCGCGAACAACATCCAAATTGTGCAACAAACGTTCCTTCTTTGAAACTGGTTTCGGACACAGAGAAGGTACGATAATCTCCTGGTTAATGTTTTTGTTAGAAACAACTTTTGGAAGAAAACCAGGTTTAGTATGTAAAACCACCTTATCTGCATGGAACACCAGATAAGGAGGAGAACACTGCAGAGCAGATAATTCTGAAACTCTTCTAGCAGAAGAAATTGCAACTAAAAACAAAACTTTCCAAGATAATAACTTAATATCAACGGAATGTAAGGGTTCAAACGGAACCCCCTGAAGAACTGAAAGAACTAAATTGAGACTCCAAGGAGGAGTCAAAGGTTTGTAAACAGGCTTGATTCTAACCAGAGCCTGAACAAAGGCTTGAACATCTGGCACAGCTGCCAGCTTTTTGTGAAGTAACACCGACAAGGCAGAAATCTGTCCCTTCAGGGAACTTGCAGATAATCCTTTTTCCAATCCTTCTTGAAGGAAGGATAGAATCCTAGGAATCTTAACCTTGTCCCAAGGGAATCCTTTAGATTCACACCAACAGATATATTTTTTCCAAATTTTGTGGTAAATCTTTCTAGTTACAGGCTTTCTGGCCTGAACAAGAGTATCGATAACAGAATCTGAGAATCCTCGCTTCGATAAAATCAAGCGTTCAATCTCCAAGCAGTCAGCTGGAGTGAAACCAGATTCGGATGTTCGAACGGACCCTGAACAAGAAGGTCTCGTCTCAAAGGTAGCTTCCAAGGTGGAGCCGATGACATATTCACCAGATCTGCATACCAAGTCCTGCGTGGCCACGCAGGAGCTATCAAGATCACCGACGCCCTCTCCTGATTGATCCTGGCTACCAGCCTGGGGATGAGAGGAAATGGCGGGAACACATAAGCTAGTTTGAAGGTCCAAGGTGCTACTAGTGCATCCACTAGAGCCGCCTTGGGATCCCTGGATCTGGCCCCGTAGCAAGGAACTTTGAAGTTCTGACGAGAGGCCATCAGATCCATGTCTGGAATGCCCCACAGGTGAGTGACTTGGGCAAAGATTTCCGGATGGAGTTCCCACTCCCCCGGATGCAATGTCTGACGACTCAGAAAATCCGCTTCCCAATTTTCCACTCCTGGGATGTGGATAGCAGACAGGTGGCAGGAGTGAGACTCCGCCCATAGAATGATTTTGGTCACTTCTTCCATCGCTAGGGAACTCCTTGTTCCCCCCTGATGGTTGATGTACGCAACAGTTGTCATGTTGTCTGATTGAAACCGTATGAACTTGGTCCTCGCTAGCTGAGGCCAAGCCTTGAGAGCATTGAATATCGCTCTCAGTTCCAGAATATTTATCGGTAGAAGAGATTCTTCCCGAGACCAAAGACCCTGAGCTTTCAGGGATCCCCAGACCGCGCCCCAGCCCATCAGACTGGCGTCGGTCGTGACAATGACCCACTCTGGTCTGCGGAATGTCATCCCTTGTGACAGGTTGTCCAGGGACAGCCACCAACGGAGTGAGTCTCTGGTCCTCTGATTTACTTGTATCTTCGGAGACAAGTCTGTATAGTCCCCATTCCACTGACTGAGCATGCACAGTTGTAATGGTCTTAGATGAATGCGCGCAAAAGGAACTATGTCCATTGCCGCTACCATCAACCCGATCACTTCCATGCACTGAGCTATGGAAGGAAGAGGAACGGAATGAAGTATCCGACAAGAGTCTAGAAGTTTTGTTTTTCTGACCTCTGTCAGAAAAATCCTCATTTCTAAGGAGTCTATAATTGTTCCCAAGAAGGGAACCCTTGTTGACGGGGATAGAGAACTCTTTTCCACGTTCACTTTCCATCCGTGAGATCTGAGAAAGGCCAGGACGATGTCCGTGTGAGCCTTTGCTTGAGGAAGGGACGACGCTTGAATCAGAATGTCGTCCAAGTAAGGTACTACCGCAACGCCCCTTGGTCGTAGCACAGCTAGAAGGGACCCTAGTACCTTTGTGAAAATCCTTGGAGCAGTGGCTAATCCGAAAGGAAGCGCCACGAACTGGTAATGTTTGTCCAGGAATGCGAACCTTAGGAACCGATGATGTTCCTTGTGGATAGGAATATGTAGATACGCATCCTTTAAATCCACCGTGGTCATGAATTGACCTTCCTGGATGGAAGGAAGAATAGTTCGAATGGTTTCCATCTTGAACGATGGAACCTTGAGAAACTTGTTTAAGATCTTGAGATCTAAGATTGGTCTGAACGTTCCCTCTTTTTTGGGAACTATGAACAGATTGGAGTAGAACCCCATCCCTTGTTCTCTTAATGGAACTGGATGAATCACTCCCATTTTTAACAGGTCTTCTACACAATGTAAGAACGCCTGTCTTTTTATGTGGTCTGAAGACAACTGAGACCTGTGGAACCTCCCCCTTGGGGGAAGTCCCTTGAATTCCAGAAGATAACCTTGGGAGACTATTTCTAGCGCCCAAGGATCCAGAACATCTCTTGCCCAAGCCTGAGCGAAGAGAGAGAGTCTGCCCCCCACCAGATCCGGTCCCGGATCGGGGGCCAACATTTCATGCTGTCTTGGTAGCAGTGGCAGGTTTCTTGGCCTGCTTTCCCTTGTTCCAGCCTTGCATTGGTCTCCAAGCTGGCTTGGCTTGAGAAGTATTACCCTCTTGCTTAGAGGACGTAGCACTTTGGGCTGGTCCGTTTTTACGAAAGGGACGAAAATTAGGTCTATTTTTTGCCTTGAAAGGCCGATCCTGAGGAAGGGCGTGGCCCTTACCCCCAGTGATATCAGAGATAATCTCTTTCAAGTCAGGGCCAAACAGCGTTTTCCCCTTGAAAGGAATGTTTAGTAGCTTGTTCTTGGAAGACGCATCAGCCGACCAAGATTTCAACCAAAGCGCTCTGCGCGCCACAATAGCAAACCCAGAATTCTTAGCCGCTAACCTAGCCAATTGCAAAGTGGCGTCTAGGGTGAAAGAATTAGCCAATTTGAGAGCATTGATTCTGTCCATAATCTCCTCATAAGGAGGAGAATCACTATCGAGCGTCTTTATCAGCTCATCGAACCAGAAACATGCGGCTGTAGCGACAGGGACAATGCATGAAATTGGTTGTAGAAGGTAACCCTGCTGAACAAACATCTTTTTAAGCAAACCTTCTAATTTTTTATCCATAGGATCTTTGAAAGCACAACTATCCTCTATGGGTATAGTGGTGCGTTTGTTTAAAGTGGAAACCGCTCCCTCGACCTTGGGGACTGTCTGCCATAAGTCCTTTCTGGGGTCGACCATAGGAAACAATTTTTTAAATATGGGGGGAGGGACGAAAGGAATACCGGGCCTTTCCCATTCTTTATTAACAATGTCCGCCACCCGCTTGGGTATAGGAAAAGCTTCTGGGAGCCCCGGCACCTCTAGGAACTTGTCCATTTTACATAGTTTCTCTGGGATGACCAACTTTTCACAATCATCCAGAGTGGATAATACCTCCTTAAGCAGAATGCGGAGATGTTCCAACTTAAATTTAAATGCAATCACATCAGGTTCAGCCTGTTGAGAAATGTTCCCTGAATCAGTAATTTCTCCCTCAGACAAAACCTCCCTGGCCCCATCAGACTGGGTTAGGGGCCCTTCAGAGATATTAATATCAGCGTCGTCATGCTCTTCAGTATCTAAAACAGAGCAGCCACGCTTACGCTGACAAGGGTTCATTTTGGCTAAAATGTTTTTGACAGAATTATCCATTACAGCCGTTAATTGTTGCATAGTAAGGAGTATTGGCGCGCTAGATGTACTAGGGGCCTCCTGAGTGGGCAAGACTCGTGTAGACGAAGGAGGGAATGATGCAGTACCATGCTTACTCCCCTCACTTGAGGAATCATCTTGGGCATCATTGTCATTATCACATAAATCACATTTATTTAAATGAATAGGAATTCTGGCTTCCCCACATTCAGAACACAGTCTATCTGGTAGTTCAGACATGTTAAACAGGCATAAACTTGATAACAAAGTACAAAAACGTTTTAAAATAAAACCGTTACTGTCACTTTAAATTTTAAACTGAACACACTTTATTACTGCAATTGCGAAAAAACATGAAGGAATTGTTCAAAATTCACCAAATTTTCACCACAGTGTCTTAAAGCCTTAAAAGTATTGCACACCAAATTTGGAAGCTTTAACCCTTAAAATAACGGAACCGGAGCCGTTTTAAACTTTAACCCCTTTACAGTCCCTGGTATCTGCTTTGCTGAGACCCAACCAAGCCCAAAGGGGAATACGATACCAAATGACGCCTTCAGAAAGTCTTTTCTAAGTATCAGAGCTCCTCTCACATGCGACTGCATGCCATGCCTCTCAAAAACAAGTGCGCCACACCGGCGCGAAAATGAGGCTCTGCTTAAGCTTTGGGAAAGCCCCTAAGGAATAAGGTGTCTAATACAGTGCCTGCCGATATTATTATATCAAAATACCCAGATAAAATGATTCCTCAAGGCTAAATATGTGTTAATAATGAATCGATTTAGCCCAGAAACAGTCTACAGTCTTAATAAGCCCTTGTGAAGCCCTTATTTATGATCGTAATAAATATGGCTTACCGGATCCCATAGGGAAAATGACAGCTTCCAGCATTACATCGTCTTGTTAGAATGTGTCATACCTCAAGCAGCAAGAGACTGCACACTGTTCCCCCAACTGAAGTTAATTGCTCTCAACAGTCCTGTGTGGAACAGCCATGGATTTTAGTTACGGTTGCTAAAATCATTTTCCTCATACAAACAGAAATCTTCATCTCTTTTCTGTTTCTGAGTAAATAGTACATACCAGCACTATTTCAAAATAACAAACTCTTGATTGAATAATAAAAACTACAGTTAAACACTAAAAAACTCTAAGCCATCTCCGTGGAGATGTTGCCTGTACAACGGCAAAGAGAATGACTGGGGTAGGCGGAGCCTAGGAGGGATCATGTGACCAGCTTTGCTGGGCTCTTTGCCATTTCCTGTTGGGGAAGAGAATATCCCACAAGTAAGGATGACGCCGTGGACCGGACACACCTATGTTGGAGAAATATAAATAAAATCAAAGACACTGATATTAGAGTGACCTTATCTCTATTCACCAATCAAAAACAGTCTCTAATAAAAAGGTTTACAGCTGACTGGACCCTAATACAATCAAGCAACAAATTACACATTCACGTGGATTAAAGGGACAGTCTACACCAGAATTATTTTTGTTTTAAAAGATAGATAATCCCTATATTACCCATTCCCCAGTTTTGCATAACAGTTATATTAATATACTTTTTACCTCTGATTACCGTGCATCCAAGCATCTTCTGACAGCCCCCTGATCACATGACTATTATCTAATGACTAGTATTTTAGCTAATTAGAGCTGACTCTTAAATAACTCAAAGGACGTGATGTGAGCATAATGTTATTTATATGGCCCACATGAACTAGCAGTCTCCTGTTGTGAAAAGCAAATTAAAAAAGCATGTGATAAGAGGCTGTCTGAAGTGTCTTAGAAACAGGCAGAAATTTAGAGGTCTAAATGTTATAAGGTATTAATATAACAATGTTGGTTGTGCAAAGCTGGGGAATGGATAGTAAAGGTGTTGTCTTTATAAACAATAACAATTTCAGTGTTGACTGTCCCATTAAGGTGTTCTCAGTAAAACAAAAGCTATCCCAAAAAAACCAACAAAAAGTATGCGAGTTGGATATTCCTTCATGAAACAAAACACTTTCATACCTTATGTGCTCAATGGGGACCACCTACCCTTAAGTATCATGGGCAAGATGCTAACAGCTGTATTTTCAAAGGATAGGAAGCATACTATCAGTGTCCAACATTTTCACCTGAAGGGCCACATGGATTCTTCTGTTCACTAGCAGGGCCAGTGAGCACATTATAAGATAGGAATGATGCTGTTTAAACACACACACTATTTTATTTGTAAGTGAGTCGATGACCATATTAAAAAATATTTACAATTTAGTTTAATACAAACACCGTAGCATTACCCAATCCCTTATCAGATTGTTAGTAAGAAGTATTTTCAACACTACCCTTTACACATTGTTACTGAATTATTTAGAATTCTGGAACATTTAAAACCATTGTGATACAAAAAGTAATGAAAAACTTGCGTGTGTGTGTCTGTTTTACTAATTAAAGGGACAGGAAACCCCAATTTTCTTTTAGGATTTGGATAGAAAATACAATTTTAAACAACTTTCCAATTTACTTCTATTATCAACTTTGCTTCATTCTCTTTTAATCACCCCATACAAATGTGTTTGGGTTGATTTATTTCCACCAACTCAGAAGTGGTAGACAGGGTAAGAAGCAGATAACTGCTGCTTCTTACATTGGGGAGGGCAAGCTCACATGAGTGAGCCTGCCTCACAAGGACTCCATTGCAGCCTTTGCCGTTTTGCACATGGAACCTTATGACAGTGGCTAGCCTTGCTGTCCAGATTGGCTCCTACATATGAGGCAAACAGTAGGTGGAGTTTGGTTAATAAAAAATAATAGTAAAAAGGATGTTAATTTGTTTTAAAAGCATTAAGACATTGTGATTACAGAGTTGCTATAGAATAATATATCAGTGTCCACTGTCTTTTTAAGACATTGCAGTGAAAAAAATAGCATGCAGTAATTGTTTTTGGCCCTTTAAAAAAACAATTTGCAGAACTAGATATTTTTGGCTGCAGGAGAGGTCAAAATGTTTTCAAACTGAAATTGAAGAGAATACTGCGGTATCAGCATGGGTATCCAGGTGCCTGAGTTCGACTATGACATAAATGACCTTTGACTTGTATATTTGATGTCTATTATTTATCCCACTTAGCTGTATTGGTAGTTTCATTGTCCCACACAATTTTAGGATAAAGTGTCTCATCCTTACAAGATGGGCATTCATTTAAGCCCTCTATATTTTCAATAGCAATTGAGTTTCTTTTGTCACAAATGTTGGGAGGCTGGTAACCTGTTCCTACAAAGTTTGTTTTTCCATCCACAGTGTTTCTTTATTACCTGTCATCATATCGTTCTTGTTTTACTGTAGGGTTTAAACTCAGCATACAAGCAAATTCCTTCTCTTTTGTTAGCTGCCCTATCACGTGTATCATTCCACTAGGTTTCAGCTATGCAGATTTTTTTTTTTTATAGAAGTGTTCCAGCTCCATTTTACACCTCACGCTACATGCATTTACTACTTTTTAAGAAAACGCAATCACATTTGCAATATGTAAAATAATGTATTATATGCAATATACTTTTATGGTGGTATTTTGTTTTTACTGAAAATACTCCTCTAAATACAAATCAATTCCGTCCCATCCATTTTCTCTTAAAAAAAAAAACAAACTTAATTTTAGTTGTAATCAAACAAACTAGCCCCACTCTACCATTAAAATTGTGTATGTCCCATTGATCTTTTATTACTTTGCTTTAAGAAGGGAAAGTAAACACCTTGAGATTTGTATATAAAATGTTTAGTTATGTGTAATGAAACTACTATGCAATATATTGTCATTTATTTTGCCCCATTTTCATTTAATTTAGCGCTGAAAATTTAGCAATTTCTAATACTCAGCCTTGAGAAGTCAGTAGGGTGCATTTCAAGTTCTAACTCTGCTACATATCTGCCCCTAATTGGCTTTAGCTGATCACAGCAGCAAATAAACGCATTTTAGATTACATTTATGGCTGTGGTTAGTCTGCCTGTCTACCGACTAAAGCCCAGATTAGCTCCTGAAAATAAGGTGGAGTTTGGCTATTAAAAAATAATTACAAAGAAAAAAAAAAAAACGAAAAGCACAACAGAAATGTAATTACAAACTCTTCCCAGAGCCAAAGACTTCAGTAGTCCTTAGGGATGATACCAGACTGCAATTCCATTGCATTTACACACTGTATGCCACTATCACCCACACCAATATCACACTACAAAATAAGGAAACACCTTCTTTGGTACTGTGCACATATGAACAAATCAGAGAATTTAAGAGACATATATAAGCGGTGTTAAGGTCATCTTTGAGTCTTCGCAGCAGCTATTAGACTGAGAGCTCTTCAGGCAAGGATATTTTACCCACTATGTTGTGTCTGTACCCTTCAGGAAAACGGATTTATTCACTTTGTATAGCTTTGTCCAAGTAGGTAGCAGTTTCTATTTATCTTTATTTCTATTTGTATAACTATTAAGGTTTACAAACTAACATCAAAGTGATTTTTTGTTGTTGTTTAAGGATCGAGTCATAGGGGCCGATTTTTTTTTATATATGTCTGGCGGACATGATCCTCTATAGCGGATCATGTCCGCCAGACATCGATAAATGCCGACAGCATACGCTGTCAGCATTTATCATTGCACAAGCAATCATTGTGCAATACCGCTCCCTGCAGATTCGCGACCAAACGTCCGCTAGCAGGGGGTGTCAATCAAACCGATTGTATGTGATCGGGCAGATTGATGTCCGCCACCTCAGAGGCAGCGGATAAGTTAAGGAGCAGCGGTCTTAAGAACGCTGCTTCTTAACTCCTGTTTCCAGCGAGCCTGAAGGCTCCCGCAGAAACAGGTACATTAAGGGCCATTCGGGCCTTAATAAATCGGCCCCATCATCTCTCATTTAGGAATTAAAATTCAAAGGGCTCACTCCTTAGGTTCCATAAATAGATCATGCATCGATAGATAATTACAATACAGGTAGCCCTCAGTTTACGCCGGGGTTAGGTTCCAGAAGAAATGGTTGTAAATCAAAACCGTTGTAAATTGAAACCCAGTTTATAATGCAAGTCAATGGGAAGTGAGGGAAATAGGTTCCTGGTCCCTCTCAAAATTGTCATAAGTAACACCTAATACATTATTTTTAAAGCATTGAAATGAAGACTTTAAATGCTAAACAGCATTATAAACCTAATAAAATAATCACACAACACAGAATATATAATTAAACTAAGTTAAATTAACAAAAACATTTGCTAAACAGCATTATAAACCTAATAAAATAATCACACAACACAGACTTCACTTGCATTTTTCTGCAAACAGTTCTTTCTATGCATTCCAATCTGGGCTGAGTTATAGACAGGAAGATCTTGTTCCTTTGCAAGCTGCTCGATAGCTCAGGTCTGGTTAAATTGATTAATTTCAGCTTGCTTGGCTTTGCTGCAACACAAGCGGACAGCTCCACCTACTGGCTATTTTAATAAATGCCCTGCTTCTCAATGCTTTTCAGTAGCGGTCACATGACTGGAAAAAAGGTTGTTATTCTGAAACGGTGTAAATTGAACCGTTGTAAAACGAGGGCCACCTGTATACTATCATTACCTTTAAAATCTTTAAAGAGACAATAGACACTAAATAAATCATTGCTTGAATGATACAGTATACAGAGCAAAGATTAGCCTGAGAATAATTTGCACATGTATTTTCAAAAAGGATATTAGTTGATAAATATTTAAAAAATAAGGATAAAGTTAATGTCCATAAAGCATTGGGTGCTCCCATATTGTAACTTAGGTTACCTTTTCTGCTGATGTCAATAAGGAATGGTTATAAATGGCTTACTAGAGTGTGAAACCAATGACTGTGTGGAATATAGCTGTGTCTGCACTTCCATGCTTAGCATTAATTGGAAAGCCCACAAGATACAGAATTAAAATAACAGAAAAAGAAAACAAAATAAATAATGCAACGTCGTAATTAAACCATTTATATTAATATCTTGCAGTGTTTAATGTCCCTTTAAGGTCCCTCCTCTCATATAGGATCTACTTATTTTATGAAATATTACAATACCTCTTGTTTACTCACAAACCTTTGGCTATAAGGACAAAAAAAAATTAAATTCTGTTATGTCTGATGGGGACTGCTGCCAACCAAACCCCTCAAATATAGTGGTGTAGAAAACTACATAAGCGCTGTTAGAGCTGTGCATGCGTTTTAAGAACCAGTGTTGTCACTCATTACATCGCTGTCATTGTGGTAGTGTGCTCAGGCAGCAGCAGTGCACATAAAAGCAGTGCTCCTCTGTTCCTCATCTATAGATTATACAAATTGTGCGACAGATGCATATAAATATATATTTTACACAAAAGTAAATGTTGTAAAGTAACAGAGACCCTATTTGATGGCACAAAAACTGTCACTCGCTATGTCTTTTGTTAGCACATTAGTCAAAACATAACAGTTTGCAGCTTCACTGAAGCTGTGCTGCTTCCTTTAATATGTACTGTACATATCAGCAACAAAGGAAGAGCTGGCTGTGAGCAAGTGATTGCAGGTGCACGCTCACATTACATATTAAAATTGCCAGCCGATGATTGGGTGATGAAAAATGTTCATTACGTGCAGGATAACCCCCTCAGACAAGGGCAGGCTGTGGCAGTAAACACAGGAAGCTTCAAAAAAAGTTTAAAGTATTTTAAAATGTATTTTTTTTCTTATTGAAATTTTGCTGTTGATAAACTCTTTTGCATATAATCGGCAAACAAGTTGTGTGTGTGTGTGTGTGTGTGTGGGGGGGGGCAGTTTTACGTGCGTTTGTTGTCCAGAGCAGCCAGAAACTTAAAATACTGTCAAAGTGTAAGTGCACTAGGTTATCACTACACCAGCTAAGAAGGCACATTTGACATGCAAGCAATGGCACTCCAGGCATGCACTAGTGTCAGATACGCATGTGACCAACTTAAAAGGGACTCAAAACGGAAGGTACTTGAGCTGTTTGCATTGTATGCATATTAGCTGTTAAGTGATTGTTTTGTACTTTATAAGTATTAGCATTTTAGGTGCATTTAAGTTTACAGACCATACGACATGTCCCGATATTTACTTCTTATCAACCAACTGATCAGTGTAATAAAGTGTAAGCGCACAAGTGCACGCACAGTAGCACTAGCCTACATTATAAAATTGTTCAGAAGCACATTACACACATCTGGGTACGTGAAAAGATTGTTTACAAAGCACAGCAGGAAGCCTGGTGTTTGCTCTAACAAGGGGATGAGAAAGCAGTGCAAATATGTATCATGCCCACAATGAACTGTCCAAACTGCCTCCTTTCTCTTCATGGTATACTATTAGCACAGTCTATCTAGGAGTCTCAGATTGTGAGCAATAACGACAACCTATACTATAGTTGCGCCGCCCAGGTTATTTGGTACATTTGGGCTAGAAGTGGAAATGGCATCCAATAAAGAATTTACAGCCTATGATTGTAATTCATACTTAGGTAGTGTGGTGAAATATTATGATGAGCTACCAACACTACCCTACAAAAAGGACTGGCAGAACAAAATTGCCCAAACACTCAAAGCAGTAGGCAGGGAAACTTGCCAGTCAGAACACCAGTCTTTGCTTGCCTAACGTCATACTGGAACAGAAATTCTGCCATGATGGAAATTCCAGTCATCCTAATGTTTAATTGACCTCATAAGTAAAGGGGAGATCAAAATATGGAGGGAGACGCTGTAAACCTTGAGTCAACAAATGTATAAACTTTAGGAGCCAAATAGTGGCATTTATATAGAGATGTATGGAGATAAATCCAAAAAGTTAGGAGCCAGGGATTAAACTTCTAAGAGCCAGCTAATGCACTTAGTGAGCCTTAAAAAAAAAAATCAATCTGGTATATATGCTCATTGCAAACCCCCACACACCAGTAAGCTTTGAAGCAGCATAATTGCAGCAGTGTAAATGTACCTTTAAAGGAAAAGTTCAAAAATCTTAAAAAGGTTTTATGTTTCTATGGTCTTCATTTATTTTCTTAGAAAAAAATGTTAAGGATCATATATACATCAACAATATAGAAACATGGACTGCACATCCTGTTTATTAAGAGCCTTGAAATTAGAAGCACTGCTTAAATTCAAAATCCAAGGGTAACTAATCCTCCAGCAAAGCTAGGGATATCAAGAAACGTTGTTAAAGGACCAGTCAACACAGTATATTTGCAGAATCAACAAATGCAAGATAACAAGACAATGCAAAAGAACTTAGTCTGAACTTCACATGAGTAGAATTTTTTTCTGACAATTTTAAAAGTTATGTCTTTTTCCACTCCCCCTGTACCATGTGACAGCCATCAGCCATTCACAAATGCATACAATTACTGTTGCAGATGCTCATTAGG
Source organism: Bombina bombina (assembly GCF_027579735.1). Taxonomy (NCBI): domain Eukaryota; kingdom Metazoa; phylum Chordata; class Amphibia; order Anura; family Bombinatoridae; genus Bombina; species Bombina bombina. Next base: position 376,020,787 of record NC_069505.1, read on the forward strand.
AGCATATATATATATATATATATACACATATATATACACATATATATACACATATATATATACACACATATATACACACATATATACACACATATATACACACATATATACACACACACATACACACGTAGCCCTCAGTTTACGCCGGGGTTAGGTTCCAGAAGGAATGGTTGTAAATCGAAACCGTTGTAAATTGAAAGCCAGTTTATAATGTAAGTCAATGGGAAGTGAGGGAGATAGGCAACAGGCCCCTCTCAAAATTGTCATAAGTAACACCTAATACATTTAGCATTTAAAGTCTTCATTTCAAAGCTTTAAAAATAAACAGCATTATAAACCTAATAAAATAATCACACAACACAGAATATATAATTAAACTAAGGAACAAAAACATTTGCTAAACAGCATTATAAACCTAATAAAATAATCACACAACACAGACTTCACTTGCATTTTTCTGCAAACAGTTCTTTCTATGCATTCCAATCTGGACTGATTTATAGACAGGAAGATCTTGTTCTTTTGAAATCTGCTCGAAAGCTCAGGTCTGGTTAAACTGATGAATTTCAGCTTGCTTGGCTTTGCTGTAACACAAGCGGACAGCTCCATTTACTGGCTATTTTAATAAATGCACTGCTTCTCAATGCTTTTCAATAGCAGTCACATGACTGGAAAAAAAGGTTGTTATTCTGAAACGGTGTAAATTGAACCGTTGTAAAACGAGGGCCACCTGTATACTATCATTACCTTTAAAATCTTTAAAGAGACAATAGACACTAAATAAATCATTGCTTGAATGATACAGTATACAGAGCAAAGATTAGCCTGAGAATAATTTGCACATGTATTTTCAAAAAGGATATTAGTTGATAAATATTTAAAAAATAAGGATAAAGTTAATGTCCATAAAGCATTGGGTGCTCCCATATTGTAACTTAGGTTACCTTTTCTGCTGATGTCAATAAGGAATGGTTATAAATGGCTTACTAGAGTGTGAAACCAATGACTTTGTGGAATATAGCTGTGTCTGCACTTCCATGCTTAGCATTAATTGGAAAGCCCACAAGATACAGAATTAAAATAACAGAAAATATATACACATATATATATATATATATATATATATATATATATATATATATATATATAGATATATATATATAGATATATATATATATATATATATAGATATATATATATATATATATATATATATATATATACATATATATATATATATACATACATACATACACACATAAATGCAGACATGCAACCTAAAAGATAGTTTTATATATATTTTTTATATATTTTTTGTATACATAGAACCCTCAGAAAAATAGTTCAGTACTGTAATTAGAAAGGTAGAATAATTTAATTAAACTATTTGCATTTTAGAACAAAAAAAGGTGGCAACAAAAGTATTTTTTTTTTATAAAAAAGTTTTTAAATTATTAATTAAAAAGTTTGGATTTCAAAATAAGTTTGGATTTTGTACCAGTGTAATAAATATTTAAAATAAAATAAGAGCAAATGGTAATTATCTACTGAGGCATTTTGCAATAAAAACAGAATTTATGCTTACCTGATAAATTACTTTCTCCAACGGTGTGTCCGGTCCACGGCGTCATCCTTACTTGTGGGAATATCTCTTCCCCAACAGGAAATGGCAAAGAGTCCCAGCAAAGCTGGCCATATAGTCCCTCCTAGGCTCCGCCCACCCCAGTCATTGGACCGACGGACAGGAGGAAAAATATAGGAGAAACCATATGGTACCGTGGTTCATCAGACCTGATTAAAAAAACCAGGGCGGGCCGTGGACCGGACACACCGTTGGAGAAAGTAATTTATCAGGTAAGCATAAATTCTTTTTTCTCCAACATTGGTGTGTCCGGTCCACGGCGTCATCCTTACTTTTGGGAACCAATACCAAAGCTTTAGGACACGGATGGAGGGAGCAAATCAGGTTACCTAAACGGAAGGCACCACGGCTTGCAAAACCTTTCTCCCAAAAATAGCCTCCGAAGAAGCAAAAGTATCAAATTTGTAAAATTTGGCAAAAGTGTGCAGTGAAGACCAAGTCGCTGCCTTACATATCTGGTCAACAGAAGCCTCATTCTTGAAGGCCCATGTGGAAGCCACAGCCATAGTGGAGTGAGCTGTGATTCTTTCAGGAGGCTGCCGTCCGGCAGTCTCATAAGCCAATCGGATGATGCTTTTAAGCCAAAAGGAAAGAGGTAGAAGTCGCTTTTTGACCTCTCCTTTTACCAGAATAGACAACAAACAAAGAAGATGTTTGTCTGAAATCTTTTGTAGCCTCTAAATAGAATTTTAGAGCACGGACTACGTCCAAATTGTGTAACAAACGTTCCTTCTTTGAAACTGGATTCGGACATAAAGAAGGTACAACTATCTCCTGGTTAATATTCTTGTTAGAAACAACCTTTGGAAGAAAACCAGGCTTAGTACGCAAAACCACCTTATCTGCATGGAACACCAGATAGGGCGGAGAACACTGCAGAGCAGATAACTGAAACTCTTCTAGCAGAAGAAATAGCAACCAAAAACAAAACTTTCCAAGATAGTAACTTAATATCTATGGAATGTAAAGGTTCAAACGGAACCCCTTGAAGAACTGAAAGAACTAGATTTAGACTCCAGGGAGGAGTCAAAGGTCTGTAAACAGGCTTGATCCTAACCAGAGCCTGAACAAATGCTTGAACATCTGGCACAGCTGCCAGTCTTTTGTGTAGTAAGACAGATAAAGCAGAGATCTGTCCCTTTAGAGAACTTGCAGATAATCCTTTCTCCAAACCTTCTTGTAGAAAGGAGAGAATCTTAGGAATTTTTATCTTATTCCATGGGAATCCTTTGGATTCACACCAACAGATATATCTTTTCCATATTTTATGGTAAATCTTTCTAGTTACCGGTTTTCTGGCCTGAACCAGAGTATCTATCACAGAATCTGAAAACCCACGCTTTGATAGAATCAAGCGTTCAATCTCCAAGCCATCAGCTGGAGGGAGACCAGATTTGGATGTTCGAATGGACCCTGAACAAGAAGGTCCTGTCTCAAAGGTGGCTTCCATGGTGGAACCGATGACATATTCACCAGGTCTGCATAGCAAGTCCTGCGTGGCCACGCAGGAGCTATCAAGATCACGAGGCCCTCTCCTGTTTGATCCTGGCTACCAGCCTGGGAATGAGAGGAAACGGTGGAAATACATAAGATAGGTTGAAGGTCCAAGGTGCTACTAGTGCATCTACTAGAGTCGCCTTGGGATCCCTGGATCTGGACCCGTAGCAAGGAACCTTGAAGTTCTGACGAGACGCCATCAGATCCATGTCTGGAATGCCCCATAATTGAGTTAGTTGGGCAAAGATCTCCGGGTGGAGTTCCCACTCCCCCGGATGGAATGTCTGACGACTCAGATAATCCGCTTCCCAGTTTTCCACACCTGGGATGTGGATCGCAGATAGGTGGCAGGAGTGATCCTCCGCCCATTGAATTATTTTGGTCACTTCTTTCATCGCCAGGGAACTCCTTGTTCCCCCCTGATGATTGATATACGCAACGGTCGTCATGTTGTCTGATTGGAAGCTTATGAATCTGGCCTTTGCTAGCTGAGGCCAAGCCCTGAGAGCATTGAAGATCGCTCTTAGTTCCAGAATGTTTATCGGGAGAAGACTCTTCCCGAGACCATAGTCCCTGAGCTTTCAGGGATTCCCAGACCGCGCCCCAGCCCACTAGACTGGCGTCGGTCGTGACAATGACCCACTCTGGTCTGCGGAAGCTCATTCCCTGGGATAGATGGTCCAGGGTCAGCCACCAACGGAGTGAATCTCTGGTCTTCTGATCTACTTGAATCATTGGAGACAAGTCTGTATAGTCCCCATTCCACTGTTTGAGCATGCACAGTTGTAATGGTCTTAGATGAATTTGTGCAAAAGGAACTATGTCCATTGCTGCAACCATCAACCCTACTACTTCTATGCACTGCGCTATGGAAGGACGTGGAACAGAATGAAGAACTTGACAAGTGCTTAGAAGTTTTGACTTTCTGACCTCTGTCAGAAAAATCCTCATTTCTAAGGAATCTATTATTGTTCCCAAGAAGGGAACTCTTGTCGACGGAGACAGAGAACTTTTTTCTATGTTCACCTTCCATCCGTGTGATCTGAGAAAGGCCAGAACGATGTCTGTATGAGCCTTTGCTGTTGACAGGGACGACGCTTGTATTAGAATGTCGTCCAAGTATTGTACTACTGCAATGCCCCTCGGTCTTAGAACCGCTAGAAGGGACCCTAGTACCTTTGTGAAAATCTTTGGAGCAGTGGCTAACCCGAATGGGAGGGCCACAAACTAGTAATGTTTGTCCAGAAAGGCGAACCTTAGGAACTGATGATGTTCTTTGTGGATAGGAATATGTAGGTACGCATCCTTTAGATCCACGGTAGTCATAAATTGACCTTCCTGGATAGTGGGTAGAATCGTTCGAATGGTTTCCATCTTGAACGATGGTACCCTGAGAAATTTGTTTAGGATCTTCAAATCCAAAATTGGTCTGAAAGTTCCCTCTTTTTTGGGAACTACGAACAGATTTGAATAAAATCCCATTCCTTGTTCCTTTATTGGAACTGGGTGCATCACTCCCATCTTTAACAGGTCTTCTACACAATGTAAGAACGCCTGTCTCTTTATTTGGTTTAAGGATAAGTGAGACATGTGGAACCTTCCCCTTGGGGGTAGTTCCCTGAATTCCAGAAGATAACCCTGAGAAACTATTTCTAGTGCCCAGGGATCCTGAACATCTCTTGTCCATGCCTGAGCAAAGAGAGAGAGTCTGCCCCCTACTAGATCCGGTCCCGGATCGGGGGCTACTCCTTCATGCTGTTTTGTTAGCAGCAGCAGGCTTCTTGGCCTGCTTACCCTTATTCCAGCCTTGCATATGCTTCCAGGCTGGTTTGGGCTGTGAGGCATTACCCTCTTGCTTAGAGGATGCAGAATTAGAGGCCGGTCCGTTCCTGAAATTGCGAAAGGAACGAAAATTAGACTTATTCTTGGCCTTGAAAGGCCTATCTTGAGGAAGGGCGTGGCCCTTTCCCCCCAGTGATGTCTGAGATAATCTCTTTCAATTCTGGTCCAAATAGAGTTTTACCTTTGAAAGGGATGTTAAGCAATTTTGTCTTGGATGATACATCCGCTGACCAAGACTTTAGCCAAAGCGCTCTGCGCGCCACAATTGCAAACCCTGAATTTTTCGCCGCTAATCTAGCTAATTGCAAAGCGGCATCTAAAATAAAAGAGTTAGCCAATTTAAGTCTGTGAACTCTGTCCATAACCTCCTCATATGGAGTCTCTCTACTGAGCGACTTTTCTAGTTCCTCGAACCAGAACCACGCTGCTGTAGTGACAGGAACAATGCACGAAATGGGTTGTAGAAGGTAACCCTGCTGTACAAAAATCTTTTTAAGCAAACCTTCCAATTTTTTATCCATAGGATCTTTGAAAGCACAACTATCCTCGATAGGAATAGTAGTGCGCTTGTTTAAAATAGAAACTGCCCCCTCGACCTTAGGGACTGTCTGCCATAAGTCCTTTCTGGGGTCAACCATAGGAAATAATTCTTAAATATAGGGGGGGGGAACTCATTATACAGAAGGAACCACTGCCTGAAGAACCTTTCTCCCAAAAATAGCCTCCGAAGAAGCAAAAGTGTCAAATTTGTAAAATTTGGAAAAAGTATGAAGCGAAGACCAAGTTGCAGCCTTGCAAATCTGTTCAACAGAGGCCTCATTCTTAAAGGCCCAAGTGGAAGCCACAGCTCTAGTGGAGTGGAGCTGTAATTCTTTCAGGAGGCTGCTGTCCAGCAGTCTCATAGGCTAAACGTATTATGCTACGAAGCCAGAAAAGAGAGAGAGGTAGCAGAAGCTTTTTGACCTCTCCTCTGTCCAGAATAAACGACAAACAAGGAAGAAGTTTGGCGAAAATCTTTAGTTGCCTGCAAGTAGAACTTGAGGGCACGAACTACATCCAGATTGTGTAGAAGACGCTTCCTTCTTTGAAGAAGGATTTGGACACAAGGATGGAACAACAATCTCTTGATTGATATTCCTGTTAGTGACTACCTTAGGTAAGAACCCAGGTTTAGTACGCAGAACTACCTTGTCTGAGTGAAAAATCAGATAAGGAGAATCACAATGTAAGGCTGATAACTCAGAGACTCTTCGAGCCGAGGAAATAGCCATTAAAAATAGAACTTTCCAAGATAACAATTTTATATCAATGGAATGAAGGGGTTCAAACTGGAACACCTTGTAAAACGTTAAGAACTAAGTTTAAACTCCATGGCGGAGCAACGGCTTTAAACACAGGCTTGATCCTAGCTAAAGCCTTGACAAAAAGCCTGGACGTCTGGATTTTCTGACAGACGCCTGTGCAACAAGATGGACAGAGCTGAAATCTGTCCCTTTAATGAACTAGCTGATAAACCCTTTTCTAGACCTTCTTGTAGAAAGGACAATATCCTAGGATCCTAACCTTACTCCAGGAGTAACGTTTGGATTCGCACCAGTATAGGTATTTGCGCCATATTTTATGGTAAATCTTTCTGGTAACAGGCTTCCTAGCCTGAATCAGGGTATCAATAACCGACTCAGAAAAACCACGCTTTGATAAAATCAAGCGTTCAATTTCCAAGCAGTCAGCTTTCAGAGAAGTTAGATTTTGATGTCTGAATGGACCCTGTATCAGAAGGTCCTGTCTTAGAGGTAGAGACCAAGGCGGACAGGATGACATGTCCACCTAGATCTGCATACCAAGTCCTGCGTGGCCATGCAGGCGCTATTAGAATCACTGATGCTCTCTCCTGTTTGATTTTTCGCAATCAATCGAGGAAGCAGCGGGAAGGGTGGAAACACATAAGCCATCCCGAAGTTCCAAGGTGCTGTCAAAGCATCTATCAGAACCGCTCCGGATCCCTGGATCTGGACCCGTAGTGAGGAAGTTTGGCGTTCTGGCGAGACGCCATGAGATCTATCTCTGGTTTGCCCCAACGTCGAAGTATTTGGGCAAAAATCTCCGGATGAAGTTCCCACTCTCCCGGATGAAAAGTCTGGCGACTCAAGAAATCCGCCTCCCAGTTTTCCACTCCCGGGATGTGGATTGCTGACAGGTGGCAAGAGTGAGACTCTGCCCAGCGAATTATCTTGATACTTCCATCATTGCTAGGGAGCTTCTTGTCCCTCCCTGATGGTTGATGTAAGCTACAGTCGTGATATTGTCCGACTGAAACCTGATGAACCCCTGAGTTGTTAATTGGGGCCAAGCTAGAAGGGCATTGAGAACTGCCCTCAATTCCAGAATGTTTATTGGAAGGAGACTCTCCTCCTGATTCCATAATCCCTGAGTCTTCAGAGAATTCCAGACAGCGCCCCAACCTAGTAGGCTGGCGTCTGTTGTTACGATTGTCCAGTCTGGCCTGCTGAATGGCATCCCCCTGGACAGGTGTGGCCGATAAAGCCACCATAGAAGAGAATTTCTGGTCTCTTGATTCAGATTCAGGGTGGGGGACAAATCTGAGTAATCCCCATTCCACTGACTTAGCATGCACAATTGCAGCGGTCTGAGGTGTAGGCGTGCAAAAGGTACTATGTCCATTGCCGCTACCATTAAGCCGATCACCTCCATGCATTGAGCCACTGACGGGTGTTGAATGGAATGAAGGACACGGCTTGCATCCTGAAGCCTTGTTAACCTGTCTTCTGTCAGGTAAATCTTCATTTCTACAGAATCTATAAGAGTCCCCAAGAATGGAACTCTTGTGAGAGGAAAAAGAGAACTTTTCTTTTCGTTCACTTTCCATCCATGCGACCTTAGAAATGCCAGAACTAACTCTGTATGAGACTTGGCAGTTGAAAGCTTGAAGCTTGTATTAGAATGTCGTCTAGGTACGGAGCTACCGAAATCCCTCGCGGTCTTAGTACCGCCAGAAGGGGCGCCCAGAACCTTTGTGAAGATTCTTGGGGCCGTAGCCAATCCGAATGGAAGAGCTACAAACTGGTAGTGCCTGTCTAGGAAGGCAAACCGTAGATACCGTTGATGATCTTTGTGAATCGGTATGTGAAGGTAAGGCATCTTTTAAATCCACTGTGGTCATGTACTGACCCTTTTGGATCATAGGTAAGATTGTCCGAATAGTTTCCATTTTGAACGATGGAACTCTTAGGAATTTGTTTAGAATCTTTAAATCTAAGATTGGGCCTGAAAGTTCCCTCTTTTTTGGGAACCACAAACAGGTTTGAGTAGAACCCTTGTCCTTGTTCCGACCGCGGTAACTGGATGGATCACTGCCATTAATAACAGATCTTGTACACAGCGTAGAAACGCTTCTTTCTTATCTGGTTTGTTGACAACCTTGACAGATGAAATCTCCCTTTTGGGGGGATAATTTGAAGTCTAGAAGGTATCCCTGAGATATGATCTCCAGCGCCCAGGGATCCTGAACATCTCTTGCCCAGGCCTGAGCGAAGAGAGAAAGTCTGCCCCCCACTAGATCCGGTCCCGGATCGGGGGCTCTCGGTTCATGCTGTCTTTGGGGCAGCAGCAGGTTTCCTGGTCTGTTTGCCCTTATTCCAGGACTGGTTAGGTTTCCAGCCTTGTCTGTAACGAGCAACAGCTCCTTCCTGTTTTGGTGCAGTGGAGGTTGACGCTGCTCCAGGTTTGAAATTCCGAAAGGAACGAAAATTAGACTGTCTAGCCTTAGCTTTGGCTTTGTCTTGAGGTAGGGCGTGGGCCCTTACCTCCTGTAATGTCAGCGATAATTTCTTTCAACCCGGGCCCAAATAAAGACTGCCCCTTGAAAGGTATATTAAGTAATTTAGACTTAGAAGTAACATCAGCTGACCAGGATTTTAGCCACAGTGCTCTACGTGCCTGTATGGCGAATCCAGAGTTCTTAGCCGTAAGTTTAGTTAAATGTACTACGGCCCTCCGAAATGAATGAATTGGCTAGTTTAAGGACTCTAAGCCTGTCCATAATGTCGTCTAGCGTAGACGAACTAAGGTTCTCTTCCAGAGACTCAATCCAAAATGCTGCCGCAGCCGTAATCGGCGCGATACATGCAAGGGTTTGCAATATAAAACCTTGTTGAACAAACATTTTCTTAAGGTAACCCTCTAATTTTTTATCCATTGGATCTGAAAAAGCACAGCTATCCTCCACCGGGATAGTGGTACGCTTAGCTAAAGTAGAAACTGCTCCCTCCACCTTAGGGACCGTTTGCCATAAGTCCCGAGTAGTGGCGTCTATTGGAAACATCTTTCTAAATATTGGAGGGGGTGAGAACGGCACACCGGGTCTATCCCACTCCTTAGTAACAATTTCAGTTAATCTCTTAGGTATAGGAAAAACGTCAGTACTCGCCGGTACCGCAAAGTATTTATCCAACCTACACATTTTCTCTGGTATTGCAACGGTGTTACAATCATTGAGAGCTGCTAAGACCTCCCCTAGTAATGCACGGAGGTTCTCCAATTTAAATTTAAAATTTGAAATATCTGAATCCAATCTGTTTGGATCAGAACCGTCACCCACAGAATGAAGCTCTCCGTCCTCATGCTCTGCAAGCTGTGACGCAGTATCAGACATGGCCCTAGTATTGTCAGCGCACTCTGTTCTCACCCCAGAGTGATCACGCTTGCCTCTTAGTTCTGGTAATTTAGACAAAACTTCAGTCATAACAGTAGCCATATCATGTAATGTTATCTGTAATGGCCGCCCAGATGTATTAGGCGCCATAATATCACTCACCTCCCGGGCGGGAGATGCAGGTACTGCCGCGTGAGGCGAGTTAGTCGGCATAACTCTTCCCTCGCAGTTTGGTGAAATTTGTTCACATTGTACAAATTGACTTTTATTTAAAGTAGCATCAATACAGTTAGTACATAAATTTCTATTGGGCTCCACCTTGGCATTGGAACAAATGACACAGATATTCTCTGAGTCAGACATGTTTTAACACACTAGCAATAACTTGCAACCTGGTTATAATCTTTTTTAGCAAAAACGTACTGTGCCTCAAAGAGGTACTTTAACGATTAAATGACAGTTGAGATAATGAACTGAAAACAGTTATAGCATCAAGTTTAAAATAACACAACTTTTAGCAAAGGTTTGTTCCCATTAGTAAATAACTAAATTTGACATAAAAAATTATAGAGTAACGTTTTTATTCACAGTCAATAAAAATTCTCACAGCTCTGCTGAGAGAATGTACCTCCCTTCAAAGAAGTTTGAAGACCCCTGAGATCTGTCAGTGAACCGGATCATGCAGGAAATATAATAGTAGCTGACTGGAATTTTTTGATGCGTAGCAAAAGAGCGCCAAAACGGCCCCTCCCTCTCACACACAGCAGTGAGGAGAAACGAAACTGTCACAATTTAAAGCAGACAACTGCCAAGTGGAAAATAATGCCCAAACATTTATTTACTCAGTACCTCAGCAATGTAAACGATTCTACATTCCAGCAAAAACGTTTAACATGACAATATTTATTAAAAGGATTAGTGACCTTTAACAGAGTAGTTCCGGTGAAAAACCATTCCCAGAATACTGAAGTGTATACATACATGTCATTATAACGGTATAGCAGGATTTTTTCATCAATTCCATTCAGAAAATAAAAACTGCTACATACCTCAATGCAGATTCATCTGCCCGCTGTCCCCTGATCTGAAGCCTTTACCTCCCTCAGATGGCCGAGAACAGCAATATGATCTTAACTACTCCGGTTAAAATCATAGTAATAAACTCTGGTAGATTCTTCTTCAAACTCTGCCAGAGAAGTAATAACACGCTCCGGTGCTATTGTAAAATAACAAACTCTTGATTGAAGTCATAAAAACTAAGTATAATCACCATAGTCCTCTCACACATCCTATCTAGTCGTTGGGTGCAAGAGAATGACTGGGACTGACGTAGAGGGGAGGAGCTATATCAGCTCTGCTGGGTGAATCCTCTTGCATTTCCTGTTGGGGAGGAGTTATATCCCAGAAGTAATGATGACCCGTGGACTGATCGCACATAACAGAAGAAAGGTATGCCGGGCTTCTCCCACTCCTTATTCACTATGTCCGCCACCCGCTTGGGTATAGGAAAAGCGTCGGGGTGCACCGGAACCTCTAAAAACTTGTCCATCTTGCATAATTTCTCTGGAATGACCAAGTTGTCACAATCATCCAGAATAGATAACACCTCCTTAAGCAGTGCGCGGAGATGCTCTAATTTAAATTTAAATGTCACAACATCAGGTTCAGCTTGTTGAGAAATTTTTCCTGAATCTGAAATTTCCCCATCTGACAAAACCTCCCTCATGGCCACTTCAGATTGGTGTGAGGGAATGACAGAACAATTATCAGCGCCCTCCTGCTCTTCAGTGTTTAAAACAGAGCAATCGCGCTTTCTCTGATATGCAGGCATTTTGGATAAAATATTTGCTATGGAGTTATCCATTACAGCCGTCAATTGTTGCATGGTAATAAGCATTGGCGCGCTAGATGTACTAGGGGCCTCCTGCGTGGGCAAAACTGGCGTAGACACAGTAGGAGATGATGTAGTATCATGTCTACTCCCCTCATCTGAGGAATCATCTTGGGCAATTTCATTATCTGTGGCAGTACTGTCCTTACTTTGTTTGGACGCTATGGCACAATTATCACACAATTTTAAATGGGGAGACACATTGGCTTTCATTCATATAGAACATAGCTTATCCGAAGGCACAGACATGTTAAACAGGCTTAAACTTGTCAATAAAGCACAAAAAAACATTTTAAAACAAAACCGTTACTGTCTCTTTAAATTTTAAACAGAAAACACTTTATTACTTAATATGTGAAAAAGTATGAAGGAATTGTTCAAAAATTACCAAAAGTTCACCACAGTGTCTTAAAGCATTAAGAGTATTGCACACCAATTTTCAGAGCTTTAACCCTTAAAATAACGGAACCGGAGCCGTTTACAAATTTAACCCCTTTACAGTCCCAGCTACAGCCTTTGCTGAGACCTAACCAAGCCCAGAGGGGAATACGATACCAAATGACGCCTTCTAGAAACTTTTCCAGCTACTTTCAGATCCTCACACATGCATCTGCATGTCTTGCTCTCAAAAACAACTGCGCAGTAATGGTGCGAAAATGAGGCTCAGCCTACAACTGGGAAGGCCCTCCCTGACTGGAAAAGGTGTCTAACATAGTGCCTGCCGTTAAAAAACGTTCCCCAAGTTTATAAATGTGAATTATCAGCATAAACATGTATAAAATGTTCAAATAAAGCAATCGATTTAGCCCATAAAAATGTCTACCAGTTTTATAGCCCATATTAAGCCCTTTATTCTGTTTGAGACTAAGAAAATGGCTTACCGGTCCCCATGAGGGGAAATGACAGCCTTCCAGCATTACACAGTCTTGTTAGAAATATGGCTAGTCATACCTTAAGCAGAAAAGTCTGCTAACTGTTTCCCCCAACTGAAGTTACTTCATCTTAACAGTCCTATGTGGAAACAGCAATCGATTTTAGTTACTGTCTGCTAAAATAATTTTCCTCTCACAAACAGAAATCTTCATCTTTTTCTGTTTCAGAGTAAATAGTACATACCAGCACTATTTTAAATTAACAAACACTTGATAGAAGAATAAAAAAACTACATTTAAACACCAAAAACTCTTAACCATCTCCGTGGAGATGTTGCCTGTGCAACGGCAAAGAGAATGACTGGGGTGGGCGGAGCCTAGGAGGGACTATATGGCCAGCTTTGCTGGGACTCTTTGCCATTTCCTGTTGGGGAAGAGATATTCCCACAAGGATGACGCCGTGGACCGGACACACCAATGTTGGAGAAATTGTTTTCATCTAATAAAATCGGAAATGAAAAAGGTGCAACTGAAAAAAAATGTATTTTATACTATTACACTCTCAGCCATTTATATTTTTCTATATATAGTGAGTTTTCAAGTATTTATAGCACATCTTAAACAAAACAAAAAAGTTCCATATATAAAAAAAAACAGAACAAAAACAAAATTTATGCTTACCTGTTTTATTTATTTCTTGACACAGTGAGTCCACGGATCATCAGTAATTACTGTTGGGAATATCACTCCTGGCCAGCAGGAGGAGGCAAAGAGCAGTTAAGTATCACTTCCCTACCCACAATTCCTCAGTCATTCGACCAAAGGAAAGGAGAGAAAAGAAGCAACACAAGGTGCAGAGGTTTATATAACAAAAACGTTCTGAAAAAACAGGGTGGGCCGTGGACTGTGTGTGTCAAGAAAGAAATCAGCTAAGCATTAATTTTGTTTTCATTCTAATGACACTGAGTCCACGGATTATCAGTAATTACTGTTGGGAATCAATACCCAAGCTAAAGGACACAGATGATTAGGGAGGGACAAGACAGGGAACCTAAACAGAAGGCACCACTGCTTGAAGAAACTAAATACCACTTCACCTCCTCCTTGCACTAGAGGCAAAGAGAATGACTGGGGGATTGTGGGTAGGGAAGTGATACTTAACAGCTTTGCTGTGGTGCTCTTTGCCTTCTCCTGCTGTTTCAAAGAAACAGGTAACAACATGGCTACCAAGTCAGACTGGGTTCTTTAAGTGCAAAAGAATACCATGTAAAAGTTGTGATTTTGTCATCACAGGTGATTCTTTTAAATCTACTGTCACTGGTAAAACCTTTGAAATTAGACATAGAATGACTTGTCATTCTAATTTTGTGGTTTATCTAATTACATGCAATCTGTGCCACAAACAATATGTGGGTAGAACCACAAGACTGCTCAAAGATCGAATCCGAGAACACCTGTTATCCATTAAACAAGACCCTCCGAAAACTCCGATAGCAAAACATTTTGTGGCACACTTTAATACTATGGGAATACAGATTAATGATACTAATATAGGCACAGTGTTAGGGTTTCAAGGTATCGATACAGCTATCAAAAGTGTTAAAGGAGGTGACAGGGTAGCTGCATTAAACAGGAAAGAGGCCTTTTGGATCTTCAATCTATCCACAGGAGTCCCACTTGGAATAAATAAAATTACAGATCTCAGATACTTTGTAGACTAAGGTAATCAGACAAACGTAGTTTAGAAATAGTAAATGTGATCCAACAACCCACCACACGCACAACATCTAAGATAGGGATTGCAGCAGATGTTGGTATAGCAATCTGTTGGTTCCGGATCTCCAAAATTTTAAATCCCCTAAGAGTACGATCATCCATAACCATACTTTGTAGAAAGGAAGTTAGCATATATATACAACCCAAGAACATTTATAATGAGTAATATATAGCCTTATAAGTAGAGGATTTTTTCTATTTAAAGAGGATATTGATGTATAGGAGGTATACAATATATACATTTTTATTCATTTTATTTCATTCTTAGTCACAAGAACAAGGGTATAGAATGAAACAGATTCTAAACAGAGTCAGTCACTATATTAAGCAACAGCATACACAGACACGTAGTTCACTTAATTTTAAGAGATATGCTAAAATTAAAAGCCATATATCTATATCTATGTTTATATTATTTGGGTTGCGAATTAGGTGGAATAACGATTGGAATAACAATACAGTATAAACTATATACATATACAGGTATACTGAGTTAAACCAGTCAATAAGGACACTAAATAACTCCACTTTTTTGATGAAATATTTACAATACAAAGTAGGTCATGAGATGAAATGTTAAACAAAATAAAAATGAAACTAAGTAAAATAAAATAATATACTTATAATTAGGTAGAATTATATATAATTCGTAGTTAGGTTTCATAAAAGGGGAATTTTTGGATATCTAAATATCCATACATATATATACAATTATTATATGGTTCAGCTTTAGATCCCGGGAACTCCTTTTCCCTCTCAGTGCATGATTTAATAGGTTTGTGAAATACTATCAAGTAACATGAGAACAGACTTAGATGTCAGGCAAGGAATAGCTCTTTGGTTCAAATTTTATTTAAATATATAATTTTTTTACATTTAGTGTGATGTTCTATATTAAAAATGTATACATCTATTGGTAATAAACTGTTACGTATTTGTCTTATCTGTTGTATTTGCGGTAATATGCAACCATTAGCGGATGCTTTGTGGTCTTGTCGTAGACAGCTAACGGACTGACAGCGGCACTTGTGGATACAAGATCCATATACTAAGAGTGTACATTTGACTGTAAGTTACCGATGGCGCATGCGCGCAATAGCTGGATACGACCAGACCAGGAGTGCAGACTGCCGGACGTAATTAACCTAAGACAACAGGTGTGCTGCAACACAGGTAAGCATACGTAACAGGAAGTAATACATGTTTAAAAGAACCAAGTGTTTTACTGTGTGTAAGTCCCTGACGAAGTGCCTCCGGGCAGGAAACGCGTCTGACGTTTCATTCTTTGTGCTCCCTCCCGAGCTTGTATGTACCTGGGCTTCACCTTGACTTTCAATAAAGTCGGCCTTTATTTGCAATGTTTGCGGCTGTTTGTTTTTTCCTTGTAACGGATCCTCTTATCAGTATTCAAGCTTTTCTCACAAGAGACTGAGGAGTGTCTCTATTTCCGATCACAAGGAGCCTCACCATCCACGTAGAGACATACAACGGACATAAGGTAATTTTCTCACTACCCACGAAGAGATATACAACGGACACCAGGTAATCTTTATATACTTAGATACCGTTTTTTTCACTGTCCATACTATTTATACCTTAAGTCAGGAGTTCAATGTTCTCTATTTAACAGTGGATCATATACGAGCAGATTTGCACTTATACTGTTACATTGTTTGGAGTATCACCTGTATCTGAACTATAAATTACAGCATACCGTACATTTGAGTGCAATGCAATTACAGAGTGTCTGAGTGCGACCAATAAAGTATCATAAATACCACTTCACCTCCTCCTTGCACTAGAGGCAAAGAGAATGACTGGGGGATTGTGGGTATGGAAGTGATACTTAACAGCTTTGCTGTGGTGCTCTTTGCCTTCTCCTGCTGGCCAGGAGTGATATTCCCAACAGTAATTACTGATGATCCATGGATTTACCGTGTCATTAGAAAGAAACTACATTACAGCAGTTGTAACTTTTTTTGCAAATGTGTTTTTTTAAAAAAAAAAAAAAAAAAAAAAAAAAACAGGCTGACCCTCTGGCTAGAACAGATTCCATTTCAAGAAAAGATCAAAGTTACAAATGTTGGGATCTGACACTCCATCAGGGTCAGTGCATCTTAAGCCAAAAAGGGGAGTTGCTTCATTAAAGCAGATGTAGATGGCATGCAGTATGACCTAGTTTTTAGTGCTTACAGTTATTTGACTATTCTTAAATTCTGTATTTTAAAGAAAGATCAATTGGAAAGGTATACAAATGAAATATAAAATTACATTTTCCCTTTTAATATCAGTTTAGTTAACAGTCTGTGCACGGATTAGAATTTACAGTTTAGTAGTATTTTGCTTAAATTCCTAAAATTTGTAAGACTGCCAATCTTGAGATTTTACACTTATTTTTTTCTTAAATGGACATGAAGCCCAAACCTTTTTCTCTCAGGTTTCAGATAGAAGTAAATTTGAAAGTTGTTTAAAAATTGCATGCTTTATTATCAAATTGTCTTCGTTCTTTTGATATCCTTTGTTGAAAATCGAGAAGGTAAGCTCAGGAGCGTCCACATGTCTGCATCACTATATGGCAGGTGTTCGAAAAGAATGTTATACATTTGCAAGCTGGAAGTACTTTTTCCTGTCATGTAGTGCTCCAGACATGCACGCTGCCTATTTAGGCATCTCTTCCACAAAGAATATGAGAAAGAAGCAAATTTGATAATACAAGTAAACTGGATTTATTTTTTTTTTGGTTAAACAAAACAAATATTATGAGTGCCCTGTCTGAACCACGAAAGAAAAATCTTGGGTTTATGCCCCTTTAAAAACACACACACAAAAACTCAATACAGAGCTGTAGCAGAAAGCGGTTGAACACAAGTCTTCTAATCTAAATTCTAACAACTAGGCCTCTGAAACCGAATAAAACATTTGTTTTGCCTCATATTAGATTTCTATTTAAAGTTCATGTCAATGTGCCATTATTACAATCAAATGATGTCAAACCTTGGTTGCACTGACATTTTCGCAGATCCCACTCGGCAGAATGTGTTACCAAGCGCTTATTGGCTGCAACTGAAAGTGGGGGAGTTCCTAACACAACAAGACTCCTAGTGTAGGCATTCTTACTCAGACATATCCCCCCCATCTACACTATCTTTTTTGCCTCCATCTGGGAGGTTCAAGGGGCAAAGCCCCCCTTGTAAACCTCATTCCCGAGGTTCACTTGGGGTGGATGCCAGAGGATTAGCGGGTCCTGCGCCGATCCTAGATCCTCTGGCATCCACCCCAAGTGAACCTTCGGGGAATGAGGTTTAATAAGGGGGCTTCGTCTCCCTTTAACCCCCCAGGCGGAGGCAGAAAAGATAGGGGATATGGGGGAATTACGGTGGAGCATGAATGTGTGTGTGATTAAGAACGCCTACAATGGGCATCTTATTGTGAGAGTTAGGAACTCTCCCCCAGCAGTTACAGCCAATCAGTACTTAGCAAATACCATGGGAACTGTAATCAGCAAAAATGTGTTGCACTGTGCCAAAGATAGTTCTTACTACAGAAGTTGCACTTAAGATATACAACGTTTGTAAGATATTAAAAGGATATACAACCCCAAAAAAAAAAAATTGTGGATTTAGACAGAGCATAAAATAAAAAAGTCCAATTTACTTAAATTATCAAATTTACTTTGTTTATATGTTATTCTTTGTTGAAGAGATGCTTAAAGGGCCATTATACACTCATTTTTTCTTTGCATACATGTTTTGTAGATGATCTATTTATAAAGCCCATAAAGTTTTGTTTTTTTTTAAAAATGTATAATGTTGCTTATTTTTAAATAACATTGCTCTGATTTTCAGACTCCTAACCAAGCCCCAAAGTTTTATTTGAATACCGTCAGCTACCTTCCCCAGCTTGCTCCTGTTTATGTAAAGGGTCTTTTCATATGCAAAAGAAGGGGGAGGGGGGGGGAGTGTCTTATTTCCTACTTGCAGTGGGCTTTCCAACTACCTTTTCAACAGAGCTAAACTGAGAGCTTCTAAGTAAGTTTTTAAACAGTTTTATACTGGATTTTTATATCGGTATCTGTGCATCTTATTCTTTATAGCAGTGTCTATTACATGCAGTTATATGAAAATGAGTGTATACTGTCCCTTTAAAAGGCCAGTAAACCTCAAAAATAATGTTATATAATTCTGCACATAGTGCAGAATTATATAACATTATATTAGCCTTATCTTTATAAAACCTAATATTCCCTTTGATTTTTTTTTTAAAAATGACTTTTTCAGACCCGCTCTCTGTGCTCTACTGAGCGGGTCTGTTTTTATCACACAATGCATCGGGCCAGCTGTATAGTCACAGCCCGGCCCAACCGCGCCATTATACTCAGTGCAGCTCGCTCCTGCTCTGTCTGACAGCAGGAGCGAACTGCACCGAGTATAATGGCGCGGTCGGGCTGGGCTGTGACTATACAGCTGGCCCGATGCATTGTGTGATAAAAACAGACCCGCTCAGTAGAGCACAGAGAGCGGGTCTGAAAAACAGTCATTTTTAAAAAAAAAAAAATCAAAGGGAATATTAGGTTTTATAAAGATAAGGCTAATATAATGTTATATAATTCTGCACTATGTGCAGAATTATATAAAACATTTTTGAGGTTTACTGACACTAAGTAGGCATCTGGGGACGGGGGGATCCACAAAACTGCTGCCATATGGTGTTCATGAAATAGGCCTGCTCATAAGCTTACAGCCCTGCTTTTAAAGGGCCACTGTAAGTAAATATTTTCTATGCCTGTTACTAACTAACTACCCCAAATACACTTTTTATCAATAGCATTTAATTAACATATCTCTACCGTATATCAGAAATCTTGTCTGCAAATGTAATTGTTTTCCAAACCCACTCTGTGGGTATCCTTTGCTCTGTACCAATCCGTTTACAATACCTAGGTTTCAAAATGGCGCTTTAAACACACATTTATTGGTTTAAGTATTTTGAACACAAAGTGCTGAAAATAGTGGGCAGGATAACGTGACATCATCGGCGAATAAAAGATATAACTTTTAGAACGTCATGAAACTTCGTTTTGGAGAAAATATAGGTCAGTAGGTTTTAATTAATGTTTATTAACTTTAATATGTTAGTTGTTTAGCTTAAAAATTATAACAAAGTAATCCTTTAAACAAACGATACCAAGAGAATGAAGAAAATTGATCATAGAAGTATAAAATAAGAATTGCCTGATTTAGTGGGACAGTTAAGTCAAAATTAATGAATTGCATAGAGCATGGCATTTTTAGCAACTTCTGAATTTACTTTTATTATCCTTTTTGCTTAGTTCTCTTGGTATCCTTTGTCAGGATAATCCTAGGTGAGCTCAGGAGCGTTCATGCATTCTAGCTGACTAGAAAATATCACCTGAACATCTTTGTGAAAAGAAAGATTTTACCTCAAACTTTCCTACGTATTCACACCCCACTGTAAAGGATGCTAGTCCCAGGACTTGCAAGGGAGTGTGCAGGCACAGTCATGTTATCCTATTCAGTTTAAGGAAGTTAAAGGGACATAATACTCATATGCTAAATCACTTGAAACTGATGCAGTATAACTGTAAAAAGCTGACAGGAAAATATCACCTGAGCATCTCTATGTAAAAAAGGAAGATATTTTACCTCACAATCTCCTCAGCTCAGTAGAGTTAGTTCTGTGTAAAAAGTTATACTCAGCTGCTCCCAGCTGCAGGTAAAAATAAAAAAAAATGAAGAAATGAACAGCAGCCAATCAGCATCAGCAGTGCTGAGGTCATGAACTATTACTGTGATCTCATGAGATTTGACTTAACTCTCATGAGATTTCATAGTAAGCTTCCTTTACCTGATTGGTGAAATAATATGAGAGTTCACGATGCTCATCCCTTCAGTTGTCCCGGGACAGACACACTAATATGCTGCTTAGAAATCCTTTACAATAGGAGGTGGCTACTGAGGATTTTTTGAGGTAAAATATCTTTCTTTTTTACATAGAGATGTTCAGGTGATATTTTCTAGTCAGCTTTTTACAGCTATGCTGCATCACTTTCAAGTGTTTAAACATTTGGGTATTATGGCCCTTTAAGTGTGAAATCTCAGATTGAAATGAAATCTCATGAGATCACAACAAAGCAATGCAAGATCTCAGCACTGCTGATGGGCTATTTTTTTTTTTTTTTCAACTTGCAGCTTTACAGCAGCTCCAACTGTTCACAGAGCTCTTACTCTGGTGAGCTAAAGAAATTGAGGTCAAATATCTTCCCTTTTTACATAGAGAAGTACAGGTAATATTTTTATGTCAGCTTTTTACAGTTATGCTCCATCACTTTCAATTGATTTAGCATATGGGTATTATGTCCCTTTAACAAACCTCTTGCTATAACTAACATGCAAATAGAAAGCTTGGGTTTCCTCTCCAATACACCAGAAACATTTAACACCACAACTTTGAACAAAAGTAGCTGTAAATGCAAGTAGTGAGTTCCTAGCAATAGTTTAGGCAATGCCTTCACTGTGTAAACCTTTTCACACACTTTTTAGCAAACATTAAAAGGGATAGTCTAGTCAAAAATAAATATTTATGGGTCAGATAGAGTATGCAATTTTAAGCAACTTTCTAATTGACTCCTATTATCAAATTTTCTTTGTTTTCTTGGTATCTTTATATTAAAAAGCTGGAACGTAAGCTTAAGAGCCAGCCCATTTTTGGTTCAGCACCTGTGTAGCACTTGCTGATTGGAAGGCTACATTTAGACACCAATCAGCAAGCACTACTCAGGTGCTGACCTAAAAATGGGCCGGCTTCTAAGCTTACATTCCAGCTTTTTAAAATAAAGATACCAAGAGAACAAAGAAAAAATGTTAATAGGAGTAAATTAGAAAGTTCCTTAAAACTGCTGCTCTAGCTGAGTGATGAAAGTTTAATTTGACTATACTATCCTTTTAATCAATATAGTGCTTGCTTTATTAAAATAACATAACCCTTGGCTGCCAGAGAGGGTTGCAATGGACTGCAGGCCACTCCAGCAGCCGAATGGTTAAAGGACCATTAAATACAGTATATTTATATAATCAACAAATGCATGATACTGTAACAAAACAATGCAATAGCACTTAGTCTGAACTTCAAACGAGAAGTATATTTTTTTCTGACAAATGTCAGTTATGTCTATTTCCACTTCTGTATCATGTGACAGCCATCAGCCAATCACAAATGCATTTATGTATATTTTGTGAATTCTTGCACATGCTCAGTAGGAGTTGGTGACTCAAAAAGTGTAAATATAAAAAAAAAAAAAACTCTGCATATTTTGGTAATGGAAACAAACTGGAAAGTTGTTTAAATTGTATGATGCATCTGGATCATTAAAGTTTAATTTTGACTCGAGTGTCCCTTTAAAAATTGTTAAACACCAGTAGTCAGATAAAATTAGAAATTGACATTTTATAGAATCTGTCCATTTTAGAATACAGGTAGGAAGGAATCTAAAACGTAAAGGGATATGAAACCACAATGTTTTTCTTTCATGATTCGATTTTAAAGAACTTTTTACTTTATGTTTATCAATTTTTCTTCATTCTCTTAGTATTTTTTGTTGAAAATTAGGGACATATGCTCAAGAGCTGGTCCATGTCTGTAGCACTATATTGCAGCAGTTTTGCAAATAGCAGCACTATTTCCTTGCCATGTAGTGCTCCAGATTTCTACCTAGGTTTCTCTTCAACACAGAATATCAGGAGAACAAAGCAAATTTAAATAATAGAAGTAAATTGGAAACTTTTTTTAAAATATCATTCTGTCTGATCACAAAAGAAAAAAATGGCTTTCATATTCCTTAAAAAAAAAAAAAAAAAAAAAACACATCACCCTCAAACAACCAGAAGACAAAAGAGTCAGATCAGCAAATTGAATCAGGAATGGAAAAAAAAAAAAACTTTGGCATTGTGTAGTAATTTCCACAAGGGGCTTGTTGTATGGGGCACATCCTTCAATGTCACTGCGTTCTCAGAATTCAACAGGAAATGAGAAATCAGACAAAGAGGCCAGTATCTGCGCTCTTTATTACCAACAAGCCTCCAAAAAAAGCTGAGTGCAGAGAAATTCAGTTTTCAGACACCTCTTTCCCTTAACAAAATGAACATAAATACACCAGTTCAAATCTCAACACTGACAAATGCCGCTTTTTAGGTTACAAACAAAACAAACAGCTAGAAGACTTGGTAAAGTACCGATTATTATACGTGCACGCGCAAGGACGTGCGCGGATATCAAGAAGCTACTATGGATTTAGAAAGCTTTGCGTGCACGATACACGATTTATTTGATTATATCTATTGAACGATTTGTATGAGGTAATATATGGTTGTGTATGAGGTAATATATTGTTTTTATTGCTGTTACACCATATAACTCCACCCCCTCATAAACATATAGAACCACAAGTCTAAAGACAACGAAATACCTCATATTTTTATACAAACACCTAGACTATATATATATATATATATATATATATATATATATATATATATATATATATATATATATATATATAATAAATATATATATAAATGTCACACATAAACGTAAAATGGCATCGAACTCCTTCGACTCGAATACCTTATTTCCTGATATTCACTAAAAA
The DNA here is from genome assembly GCF_027579735.1 of Bombina bombina. Taxonomy (NCBI): domain Eukaryota; kingdom Metazoa; phylum Chordata; class Amphibia; order Anura; family Bombinatoridae; genus Bombina; species Bombina bombina. The sequence continues at coordinate 376,043,644 of NC_069505.1, forward strand.
AACGCGTCAGTTATGAGAGAATTGGCGTCGAACAAACAAGCGAATTATACAAAAAAAAACTGTGTGCGATTTACCTTCGTAACACAGAATGCCAATGTTGTTGTTCATCTTGTCCAAATACTGATAGTTTAGCAGATCCATCTTCATAAAAAGCATTTATTGGGTTAAGCAGGAAAGACCAGCTTTCGTGCTTCAC
>NC_069505.1:376048839-376051339 GCF_027579735.1 Bombina bombina
AATTATTGCAATGCAGTGTGGAAATATTTTTATAAAATATAACCCAACACAAAAACAAGACCGCTTTGCGTTAGCAAAGTGGCGTTTTTTAGCAGCCATTTTACAAGCTATCGGCCAGCCAAAGAGATGTAAACATGGTCTAAGGGCTCGATTTATCAAGCTACTGTGGAGAGGGGCGTACACATGCGCCCCTGTCCACCGCAGCTCGTCTCTGGTGGACAGAATTCAGCTGGCGGAATTTAACATAGCATACAAGCGTGTGTAATGCCGCCCCCTGCCAGCGAACAGCCAATCACGCGCGGGCAGGAGCTGTCAATCTCCCCGGTCTTGTCCGACCGGGCAAATTAAAATTCTCCACCTAAGTGGCTAGGAAGCAGCGGTCTGATGACCGCTGCTTGATACATTGTGACTGCAGGTTCTCTTGTGAGAACCTGCAGTCACAGAGAGGCGAATGGCTTGATAAATCGAGCCTTTAGTGTTTAACATTCTATAAAGAATTGTGACAAAGAAGTCTACACTTTTAAAAAGTAAAATACAATATAGGGTTTCAAGAAAAAAAAATGACACTCAAGACAAGTCAACTCAACAGTAATTTGAATATGGCCGTTGTGGTGATATAGCATTAATAACCACAGCCGTTACCTTCTAAAGACCATTTTATTAAAATAAAAAATTAGTTTGCTAGGACTATTTATCAAAATACTAATCTACAGAGTTCAACAGCATTTACAACAGGTGTGCTCTGTGGCACATTATTGTGCCCTGACAAATATATAAAGTTTCTCCAAGCAAGATACAGCCAAAAGCTGCTATAAAACACTTAAAGGAATTTTCTAGTCAAAATTAAACTTTCATGATTCAGATAGAGCAGGCAATTTTAAGCAACTTTCTAATTTACTCCTATTCTCAAATTTTCTTCGTTCTCGTGGTATTTTTATTTTTTATTTTTTTTAAAGGCAGGAATGTAATCTTAGGCGCCGGCCCATTTTTGGTTCAGAACCTGGATAGCGCTTTCCGATTGGTGTCTAAATGTAACCACCAATCAGCAAGCGCTACCAAGGTGCTGAACCAAAAATGGGCCGGCTCCTAAGCTTACATTCAAATAAACATACCAAGAGAACGAAGAAGAATTGATAAAAGGAGTAAATTAGAAAGTTGCTTAAAATTGCCTGCTCTATCTGAATCATGAAAGTTAAATTTTGATTAGACTATCCCTTTAAAGAGAAGAACTTACCATTTTTTGGGGGTGAAACAATAAGAAATGTATTAAAGGGACAGAAAACCCTAACATTTTCTTTTATGATTTGAATAGACCATACAATTTTAAACAACTTTCTAATTTACTTAGCTGAGCACATCTAGTTATCCAATCACAAGAGAAAACTGTGTGCAGGCACCAATCAGTAGACAGCCCCCACTAGTGTAGGATATGTGCGTATTCTTTTTCAACAAGGGATACCAAGAGAAAGAATCACATTTGAAAAAAGTGAATTTATAAGTGTCTTAAAGTAACATGCTCTATCTGAATCATGCAAGTTTAATTTTGACTTTTCTATCCCTTTAAAAAGGGATAGGAAACTTAAAAAAAAGTTTTAATCCATTTTAAAACTTTAATATATATTTTAAATATTTGTAATAAGTACCTATTAAATGTTTTCAGCCATTTTACTGGTATCCGTCATCAAAAGTCTTTATTGCGCCAAACCCAGTTTTTAGTTTATTATGTGTGCCCTATGATGATGTTCTACCTAGGTAGAAACATCATGGCGCTCTGCATGTGCATTTAATTAATTTGCCATACAACGCATGCACATCTTGGTCCCTTTCAGTCCTCTCCTGTGGCATGTCACTGTACAAGCGCTCAGGGCCGCCATCAGGGGGTGACTCCTGTTAGGGGCCCCGTGAGGCAAGCACAACTGAGGGCGAGGGCGCTACAGCAGAGTGCTATTGAGCACGGGAAATGTCATTACAAGGAGTACAGCATTAACATTTGAGAAGATTTCTGAGTGTGCACTAAACCACTATGCGCAGCGTGAGACAGACTTGGCACTTTCTACAGTGTGTGCCTGAGTCAGACGGCAGATCACTTTCATTTGCAGAGGAGGTAGGACTTACTTAGCAAATGTTTTTTATTTCTTTGTGCAATTTCGGATTGTAACTTCAGTGTGGTAGTTATTTGGTGGGGCCATGGGTCCATAAATCAATTTTAGCAGCAGTGTATTTATGATGATTTAACAATGCTGTAGCAAATGTTTTCACCTCAATACACAAATGGTAGGTGCCATTTTGGAAAATATGATTTTAAATGACACAGGTTAATTTAACACCGTTTAGTTTACACTACAGCTGACTTAATTTTGAAATGCATACAAACAAGTCTAAATCCTGCATTTAACCAGATCTAATGCTATGAGACTACCACAGCTTATGGTTCCACCAAGACCATATAGAGTATAGCATTTTCAAAATCCATAAGTAAAGCAGACATATCGGAACATTT
>NC_069505.1:376056339-376096339 GCF_027579735.1 Bombina bombina
CTCTACCAGAGGGTCCTTTCTCTGCCTGGAACAGGCTGCTATGTAGCCCAGGAAAGTGATTTTAGCAGGAGCTCACCCAAATAACTAGAAATACTAGCATTCAGGTGAAACAGGAACTGATTTTATTGTAAAACGAACTAATTTTATACACAAAGCTCATCTTGATAAGACACTGGACAACCCCACAATTTTCCTGCCATTCCCGCCCCTCCAGACAGACCGGCGCCTCCATAGCAGCCATAGTCCCACAGAATCCCAGGACCCAGGTGTGACAGTTTCGGTGTGATCCCGGTGGAGCTGCAGCACTTCCAGGGTGCCACAGTTACTTTGTTACTGGAGACCAGAGATATAGCCCATTGAAGTTATGGGGGTAGGGGTGTCCAAAAACCCCGGTTCCTAAAGGAGCTCCCCCTCCAGTAATCCCCCCCCCACCTCTTGTCCTCCCTAGGGGCTACCAAGGGCTACCAATCCCCAAAAGAGCGGAGCTCTGGGGCAAAGGGCCACTGGAGCGACCAGGGGTAAAGTTAATGGGTGTCCTGCTGTTCTGTGGCCGACCGGGAGTTCCAGGAGCCTGGCCAGCCTGAGAGGGGTTAGGCGGGTGTCAGTTGTAAGGTGGTCGACCTGGAGTTCAAGGAGCCCGGCCAGCCTAGGAGGGTTTTTCCTGTTCATAGATCAGCTCTTCCATGACCAAGTGTACATAGCAAAACAACACATAGCACGCATCTGGGAGATTCCATAAGCCATGAAATGGCCAAATCTAATGTGACAGGGCGTGAGCCATGTAGTAGGGGTTGGGGGGTAGCCTTAGCTGTCTGGTATCCGTGACCTTTCCCCCCCCTCCAGTTTGACAGACCCGGCTAGACCCTTAACGGGTCTGCCTGGGGCTGTACGACGGTGGCCCTCCACTTCTCGGTTGCTGGGGAAGGTTATCCCATCTCTCCTGGGCTTGGGGCCTCCTGCTGGCATTTATCCCCTGCGCCCTAGGCACAGGGACAATCACATAATGCAACATCCCAAGCAAGTTTGCCAAGGTCGGTTCCCAAACAGTTGTTCTCCCACAAGTTCCAGTGTCCTTAAGTTCTAAAGCCACACTGCCTCCCTCTGTGACACTCTGTGGAGTACCGGCTGACCCACCCACAAACAAAGACAGTACCGGTTTCCCAGCTGTATCCTCACCCCAGACTGTAGGTGGAAGTTGCTCCTTGGTGGGGCAGGCAAAACTCGGGTGCCCAAACTTGTGGCACCAACTGCATGAGCGGGTACCCCCCTGTGAGAAATACTTTGGGACGAGAAAATGGTAGAGACCCTGGCAAGCTACTGAAGGGAGCGACTGTCTCTTCTCCCAAGGAGGAAGAGGACATCTACCGCTGGGAAGGGAGGTCTGCTACCTCCGCTCCATGGGAAACTACTCTGTCGCTGAGGAGGGAAACCGACTGTCTCCTCCCCCGGGAAGGGGTTCTGCCGCTGGGGAGAGTTATCGACATCCGTCTTTCCCAGGAAGGGGTTCTGTGTAAGGGGAGAGAGGACGACTACCTCTGCTCCCAGGGGATTGCTCTGCCGCTGGAGAGAGAGAGAGAGACCGACTGTCTCTTCTCCCAGGAAGGGGTTCTGCATAAGGGGAGGGAGGACGACTACCTCCACTCCCAGGGGATGGCTCTGCCGCTGGGGAGAGAGACCGACCGTCTCCTCTCCCGGGAAGTGCTTCTGTGTAAGGGGAGGGAGGATGCTTACCTCCTCTCCCTGGTTTCCTGGAGCTGTTGCAGGTGATGGGCAGAGGCGGTGGCCCCCTGGTCCAAGACCATAAGCTCTGAGTCAGACTGCTGATCGGGATCCAGCAGCCCTGGTTCCCTTTTTCTTTGTTGCCACTCCTCCACGGTCGAGCTCCATGAATCCCAGAGGGCTGCACCCCAGATCTGTATAGCCTTGGCACGCTACTTAACGAGATCTAGAAGCCTCTTGTATACCTCGACCAGTGCCTCTTCCTGGTCAATTATGAAATCCAGATCGCCTAGGAGCCAGGATTCCTCCAAGAGATCCAGCAGTTCCTCTTGCAGCCCAGAGATATCCTCCAGAACCTGGTCCGTCTCGCTCCCAAACTGTGGGTCCTCTGTCCTTTTTGTGAATAGCAATCCAGGGCTGTCAAAGCCCTCTGTGGGGGAGCCATCCTCCAGCCATGGCTGCACTTGCATAGCGAGCCATTGGAGGGCCTGATAGCCGTCCTCCACCCACATCTCTTGCTGAACCAGTCTATGTAGAACAGATAGCCATTCCTTCTTTGGCTGTTTTCCCAGGAAAGGCACTCACGGTCCGCCGAACCCAGAACCTTGTGTGATTCATGGGGAGGACCTTTCCATTGTCCCTCTCCTGTTGAAGAGCCTTCCACCAGAGGTCCAGGAGGATCAGCTCCCTCTGTTCCAGCACATCCTGTAGGTAAATAGGACCGTCCAGCTGGGCCAGAGCCTCTTGTACTCTCCTTAGAAATTCGACTTTCATAGTTACCGGCTACTGTGGCCCTTCTCCTCTGTCAGCAGGAATCGTGTGGAAGAAGCAGATCCCACCGCTGCCCGCCAATGTGATGGATACCCCGGCAACCCCGACTGGGTAGCTCCGCCAAACGGGTCCTGCTTCCTCCCTGCCGACTGCAGCTATGTAGCTGGCAAGTGACCACAGCCTGTAGCCTGCCCTCAGGGTCCCACCCTGTGGCAGACTCCAGCTGCCCAGACTAGGTAGCCCAGCCAGAGGGTCCTTTCTCTGTCTGGAACAGACTGCTATGTAGCCCAGGAAAGTGATTTTAGCAGGAGCTCACCCAAATAACTAGAAATACTAGCATTCAGGTGAAACAGGAACTGATTTTATTGTAAAACATACACTTTTTATACACAAAGCTCATCTTGATAAGACACTGGACAATCCCACAATTTTCCTGACAATCCCACAATTTTCCCACCATTCCCGCCCCTCCAGACAGACCGCCGCCTCCATACCACCATAGTCCCACAGAATCCCAGGATCCAGGTGTGACAGTTTCGGGGTGATCCCGGTGGAGCGAGGCACTTCCAGGGTGCCACAGTCCAAAAAGCAGCGTGATTAGTTACTGGGGACCAGAGATACAGCCCGTTGATGTTATGGGGGTAGGGGTGTCCAAAAACCCCAGTTCCCAAAGGAGCTCCCCTCTGGTAATCCCCCCACCTCTTGTCCTCCCTAGGGGCTACCAATCCCCAAAAGAGCGGAGCTCTGGGGCAAAGGGCCGCTGGAGCGACCAAGGGTAAAGTTAATGGGTGTCCTGCTGTTCTGTGGCCGACTGGGAGTTCCAGGAGCCTAGCCAGCCTGAGACGGGTTAGGCGGGTGTCAGTTGTAAGGTGGCCGACCGGGAGTTTCAGGTGCCCGGCCAGGATAGGAGGGTTTTTCCTTGTCATAGATCAGCTCTTCCATGACCAAGTGTACATAGCAAAACAACACATAGCATGCATCTGGGAGATCCCATAAGCCATGAAATGGCCAAATCTAATGTGACAGGGAGTGAGCCATGTAGTAGGAGTTGGGGGGTAGCCTTAGCTGTCTGGAATCCGTGACATACGTTTTAGTCACTTGGCTAAAATTTGCACATGTCAAAGGGGGGGGGGGGGGCGCCTGATTAATTGTTAAGTAAGGGGCCCCAAAATTTCTAGTGGAGGCCCTGCAAGCACTGTGGACATCTGGTTTGAGACGTCAGCATTGGTGGGAGTGGTGCACCAGAGTGCTGAAGATTAATGGAGAGCGCACGGAGCAGATGAATGCACGGCAACAGGAAAAGTATCAGCGATATGCATCAAGGTAAGTATACAAATACCCCTAGACTAACCAGTGTTGTAATGATAATATCAACCTATCTGCACATCAATGGAGGGTAAATACAAATATGGCTGCTGAGCGCTTTGCATAATAGTGCGCATGCACTTCCCTTAAATGATCATTGCACATGTGAGGTTGCAAAAAATATCATGCTATAAATATTAAAATGAAATAAGCGGAACTGCTTCCCTATTGGATGGGGAACTGAATGCATTTTACATAAACTCTGCCTGTTTTTATAGGCGGTCGTTGCAGCTCGTTTTATGCAAATTTAAAGAGAAAGTCTAGTAACAATTAAAAGTTCATGATTCAGGTGAAGGTAGTGCAATTTAAAATAACTTTCCAATTTACTTTTATTATCAAATTTGTTTTGTTCTTTTGGTAATCTTTGTTGAAAGCTAAACTTAGGTGGGCTCATATGCTAATTTCTAAGCACTTTAAGGCTGCCTCTTATCTCAGTGTATTTTTACAGTTTTTCACAGCTAGACAGTGCAAGATCACATTTGCCACATAAATAACATTGTGCTCACTCCCGTGGAATTATTTTTGAGTCAGCATTGATTGGCTAAAATGCAAGTCTGTCAACAGAACTGAAATAAGGGGGCAATCTGCAGAGGTAAAAAGTTTATTAATATAACTGTGTTGGTACAATTTAATACACTCCAGCAGGTAAAGTGGATCATTGGGAACAAATTGAAGGGGAGACCATTTTGGAGAAACTGTCCCTTTAAACCCCCATCAATTGGATAGATTTGCCCACGTTATACTTTTTATTGTGTTTTAAAGATAATTGTATTTTATCATAGTAAAAAATGTAATCTACAGCAACCACTTAGGTACAGAGCTAGTTGTAAACTAGGGACTTCCCAGTTTGCTTGCTCATTTCCCAGGATGTGGTTTGGCTTGTTAAAACTTAGACCCAGTGCCTGCAGATTACAGATGTTTATACAGATGCAGCTGAGTCATCACAGGCCAGATATAAATCAACAGAATAACACTAACAGAAAGCAGTTGTGTGTATATGCGTGCGTATACACATATATACATACACACTATATATACACATATATATATATATATATATATATATATATATATATATATATATATATATATATATATATATATATATATAATACACACATACAGCAAAAGAAAGGGCAGACACTCCAAAATCCAATAATATATATATATATATATATATATATATATATATATATATATATATATATATATATATATTTATTTTTTACACATATACACACACGCTAACACACATACACACACTAAAAAGTTTACAAGTCAGGCTGAAAAGTTAACCATTGTTACATATAGGGAGGGGAAAGCCTAATTTGTTTTACTTGTTCCCATGCAATGTCTTGCTTGCCTTGGATTAGTGGAAATTTCCAGCCTTCTTTTTATAGTTAAACATGGTTGTAAATTTCCTATTGCAAACAGGCCGTGGTTTTTTTTAAAAAAAAAAAAAAAAAAAAAATTTGATGTTGAAGCTGCCTTTAGATTTCCTACTCTGCAATGTTATGCAGAGTGAGCTGGGGCCATGTGATTTTCCATTAACAAACATGGTGATCCATATAGAGAGATGCCTTTACTGAGCATATGCACCAATGCATAAGTATTCTACTTCTAATATCAAAATGAATACTCTACCTTAAACAGTAGCTGTACGCATTGTAAAGGTCATGCCCTCTGGTCTTATCAGCTTTAAAGCTTCCCAAAATGTCTTGCTTTAAAGGGATGTAAAACCCCTCATTTTTCTTATAGGATTGTTCTCATTGGTTGACAGATGTGTTCAGCTAGCTTCCAGTAGTGCATTGCTTCTTTATTAAAAGGTTACCAAGAGAATGAAGTGAAACTATAATAGAAGTAAACTTGAAAGTTAGCTGGAAATTGAATCCGCTACATGAATCATGAAAGAAAGAAAGAAAAAAAAAAAAAATAAAGGCATTCTTTGCAATAGCAGTGGACACAATAGTTAGTTTATGTTATTGTGTGTGTATATATATATACTCTAAACAGCTGTCCAGAAGTGTTTGCCGCATCCTCCCATAAAGGAGATTACTGTGTTTGAAACGTTTTGCTTCCAAGTACTGTTTTAGAGAGAGTCTCTCTCTCGTACAGAACAGGGAAGGGCTACTCCAATCTCCTCCTTAAAAGCGATAGTAAAGTCCAAATTAAACTTTCATGATTCAGATAGGGCATGTAATTTTAAACAACTTTCTAATCTACTTTTATCATCAAATTTGCTTTGTTTTCTTTGTATTCTTAGTTGAAAGCTAAAGCTAGATATGCTCATATGCTGATTTCTAAGCCCTTGAAGGCTGCCTCTTAGCTGGATGCATTTGACAGTTTTTCACAGCTAGAGGGTGTTAGTCCATGCGTTTCATATAAATAACATTGTGCTCATGCACGTTGAGTTATTTAAGAGTCAGTACTAATTGTCTGAAATGCAAGTCTGTCAAAAGATCTGAGATAAGGGGGCAGTCTGCAGAAGCTTAGAAACAAGGTAATTACAGAGGTAAAACGTTTATTTCTATAACAGTGTTGGTTATGCAAAACCGGGGAATGGTAAATAAAGGGATTATCTATCTTTTTAGACTAACATTTTTGGAGTTTACTATCACTTTAACTGCACATGTGCAAATAACAATGCATGGTTTAAATCCAATACAGTAGTCTCCGTACCTGCAGATGGTAGGTTCCAAGCCCCCCCAGTGATGCCTGAAACCACGGTTAGTAGTGAACACTATATACACTGTACATACCTATGATAAAGTTTAATTTATAAATTAGGCACAATAAGGCATTAATCCCTTCCGGCCGTTAGAACGTTCTATGCCGTATTAACTGCCCTGGGCTTTAGCATCATTAGGACTGCATGGAACATCCTAACCGTGTGGCAGTCCTGAAACCTTAGCCACTTCCTATAGGGGATCGGGGACTGGGGGGCATACCTAGCATCATAGGCACTCCCCCCTGACCTGATCCGATCATTGAAACAACACAAACGATCGTGCGATTTACATTTTTACTAAATTTGTTTACATCGGGTAAACAAATGAGTCTCGACAGGAAGGGGTTTTTAACAACAATAACCAATAATAAGATCGAACAATTATAATAATACAACTTATGTGAATTAAGCAAAATAAGGATTACCTGAACACAAGTACTTCAATACCGTGAGAGTTGATCTAGTAGTCGAGACGGCTACTAAGTGACTAACAGCTTGGTCGCGTATACAGCATGGATATGCTGGAAAAAAGGCGGGTCCACGCAATATTTCATCATCTTACTCAGAATAGCCCCTAATTTAAATTATTAATTTTTGGACTGCATTAAATTATGGATAAGTGAAACTGCGGTAACTGAAACAGCGGATACATGGGTTTTACTATATATGTGGTTTCCTCCAATCGTTGTGTGTGCCCCACTATTGGAGGGTGCTGGATTTGTCATCGATATGCTAAATACAGTAGGAGATGCGGATGGAGGAACGGCGGTATGTTTACCATAACGCAATGGTAAATATTTTTTTAAAAAGAAGCATCTTTATAAAGTTTAATGAATTAAAGTGCCCCCTGTTTTTAAGATTATTTTTAGACACTGGGCTTTAATTCTTTAAAGTTAGCAATCACTTTAAATTTATATCCTTCTCCATCCTTCAGGAGATACTATCTCCATAACTGTACACAATAATCACAATGAGGCCGAACTAGTGATCATCTGTATATTATAAAAGGCACAATTATCTTACTTTTTCCTGATGCTAATATACCTTCCTATATAACCTTGCATTTAACTTGCCTGTTATGTTACTGTATTATTTACAAGCGGTTTCCACCACTCTTTCATTGCTACCAATAAGCAGTAACAGACACTATAACTAACCTTTGGGGTTTTGCATCCTACGTGTATAAATTCTGTACTTTATGGAGTTAAATGTTAGATGCCACTCCATTTACTTTTGCTACATATTCTGATTGTGATTATCCTAGTTCCCCCTTGTTGATCGACTTAAGGAAAATAAGCCAAACGTTAGGCGCCAGAGTTAAAATTCTCAGAGCCTGAGTTTGTCAAGCCTGGATTAGATGTATATATTTAAACCAAAAAAAAAATGTAATAAAATAATATAATATACACACACTAATTATTTTTTATTCTGACAACGTAATGAAAGATAACAAGGATAAAGACATAGTTCAGGTCATATACATAAAAGAAATGATGCTTGATGCAAAGATCACCTGATTTCTACATAACCATAAAATTATGATGTGGAGATCACTCAGTAAAAAATATTTTTTTTTAAAAAAGAACTTCGGACTTAAAAGGACACTGAACACAAATTTTTTCTTTCGTTATTCAGATAGAGCAGGCAATTTTAAGCAACTTTCTAATTTACTCCCATTATCAATTTCTCTTTGTTCTCTTGCTATCTTTATGTGAAAAAGAAGGCATCTACGCTTCTTATTTTGGTTCAGGACTCTGGACAGCACTTTTTTATTGGTGGATGAATTTATCCACCAATCAGCAAGAACAACTCAGGTTGTTCACCAAAAATGGTCCGGCATCTAAACTTACATTCTTGCATTTCAAATAAAGATACCAAGAGAATAAAGAAAATCTGATAGTAGGAGTAAATTAGAGAGTTGCCTAAAATGTCATGCTCTATCTGAATCACAAAAGAAAAAATTGGGTTCAGTGTCCCTTTAACATGTATAATATTTTATCCATGTTACTAATATCTCCACCATAACAAATAAATATTGGCTTTGCCCTGGAAGTAAGCTTCCCAACAATTTTCAATTATAAACACTACCTTAAAATACTTTCTAAACAAAAATAATGTTATTGTAAACATGGATTTCAATATAGCGGAAATTAACGTAAAAAAAAAAAAAAAAGCTCAAACAGCTCCATCTAGTGTTTATTTAGTGGAACATGTTCAGGTTTGTATAAATGGTCTTATGGTAAAATAAAGAATACTTTATAGCAGAGCTTTCCAAACTTTTCATGTTGGTGACACACTTTTTAGACCTACATCATTTCGCGACACAGTAATTTAGTTGTACTAGCAAAAAGGAGGTTAAACTAACTGTTTTAAGAGATACGGACACACACATAAATGATATAATAATGAAATGTATTTACAAGAAACAATATGTATGTGCAAGAATTAAAAATAGTTTAATAACACCAATAGCTACTTACTATTTTAATGGGATGTATGAGGTTGATGGGATTAACACAGTTTCTGAATATTTGGTGGAATATTAGATAAAGACACTCACATTTCATCATCAAGCATTTTTAAACTTGCACTTCCTATCCATATATCAAGAGCAGGAGCAGCAATGCACTACTGGGAGCTAGCTGAAAAAAAACCCCACTGACTTCAGCTCAGCGTTTAAGCTGCCGCCCTCAGAGCTTGGTGAGTCCAATTGACTACTGCCCGTGCTGCATACACACTGCTGTTCCACTCACTGACTACACATGCAATCACGAGCCAATTAATTAGACTACATGTGCAGTCAGGAGTCAATGTGCCGCCAATGGGAATAGTTTCAGTTCCCACTGAGCTGCACCAATAGGTTAAGATGATCTGTGTCCCCCTAGGTATCAATCATGTGTCAACCATGTGATATGCGTAGCAGGCAGGCGGAAAGTCAGAAACCAAAAAAAAAATGTAAAAAAAAAAAATTGTGCTGAAGCAGGGACACACCTACACACTGCTGCCGACACACAGTTTGGAAAGCACTGCTTTATAGGAATCATTTTATATACGTTTTATTAAAAATGACAGGCTTTTTAAAAAAAAATTTTTATAAGCAAATACACATGGCTGATATATACACACACACACCGTGTATATCGAAAGGGATATAAAAAACAAACTTTTTTATATCTTTTACAGTTTGTAATAAACACATTAAATCTTTTCTAGCGTTGTACATATTATTTGCACTCTTTCACAACACACACAAAGACACACACACAAACACCTTCTCTGTCACACAAAGACACGCTCACACACACAATTCCTCTCTTACACCCACTCACCCTTTCACAACACACACACAAAGACACTCTCTCTCTCACACATTCTCTCTTACACCCACTCACTCTCACACACACACACACACACACACAGACAGGCTCTCTAACACACACACACACAATTCCTCTCTTACACCCACTCACCCTTTCACAACACACACACAAAGACACACTCTCTCTCTCACACATTCTCTTACACCCACTCACTCTCACACACAGACAGGCTCTCTAACACACACACACAATTCCTCTCTTACACCCACTCACCCTTTCACAACACACACACAAAGACACACTCTCTCTCTCACACATTCTCTTACACCCACAGACAGGCTCTCTAACACACACACACACACAATTCCTCTCTTACACCCACTCACCCTTTTCACAACACACACACAAAGACACATTCTCTCTTACACCCACTCACTCTCACACACACACAGACAGGCTCTCTAACACACACACACACACACACACGCTCTCTCTCACACATTCTTGCTTACGCACATCCTCTCCCACACATACACTCGCCCTTTCACATACAGACACAGAAAGACAGACATACTTCCATACTCAGACACACTCCCACACAAAGACACACACAAGAGATAAATAACTGTGGGCATGTGCAGTATCTGCAAGCGTCACTTTTTTTTGGCTGTGGCTGTTTTAGGAATGCCCAGATATCTTTACAAAAGCAGGACTGTTAACAGCTTCTGTTCACAGGATATTTCAAAGAGAAAGAACAATGCTAAAAAAAAAAAAAAAAAAAAAGAGGTAAATATCACCACAAAAACCACTTCTTTCTCACCGAGTCTGACTGGTGGTGATTTCCGTTTCCAGTTTCTCCTTTTTTCGGACAATGGCCGCGCAGAGGCTGTGCTAAGTTCTATCAAGGGTGACGTCACCTTCTGTGGGGGGGGGGGGGGTGCTCACGCTACAGCTAAGCAGCATGTAGGAGCCATCACTAAGAAGAATACTAGTTCAGTACTACAAGGCATACCGTTTTTCCCACCCATCTACATGTCTGGACCTGACTCCGCTTCAAACCTGACACACATTCCCAGACAGGTGGCAACCCTACTTCACAAGCTTAACTATGGCACATATCTCATTTGCAGCCTATAGACCGCCCAGACACGACCATAAACTGGCAAGACATGCCCACCTACCGCCTAGGCAAGCCTATGATTCTGCCCACTATCTACCTGTGACCCTCGTCCTTCCTGACAAGGCAATGCCCATAAAATGACGATGGCCCCCTCAGCCTACACTAGTGGGAGCTAGTTGCCGTTTGGTGCCTGCACACATTTTTCTCTTGTGATTGGCTGACTAGATGTGTTCAGCTGGCTGCCAGTTGTGTTCCTTCAGCAAAAGATAACAAGAGAATGAAGCAAATTTGATAATAGAAGTAAATTGGGAAGTTATTTAAAATTATATGTTGTATGCAAATCATGAAAGAAAATTTGGGGGCTTTCCTGTCCCTTTAAGTTAGTTCAACAACATCTTGAATAAAATACAGTTAAACTCCTGTATTAAAAAGGGACAGTAAAACACCTAGAGATTTCTATATGAAATGATTAGTTATGAGTAATGAATCAACTTTGCAATATATTTTCACTTTTATTTTGAGCCCTATTTCATGTAGTTTAGCTCTGAGAATTGAGGATTTTCTAATATTCAGAACTTAAATAATGTAATGCTGAATTATCAAGGCTAACCCTGCTACATAGCTTTACCTAAATCGGCTTTAGCTGATAACTGCAAACCAATGCATTTTATTCTAGCAATATGGTTAGTTTTGATGTCTGCAGATTAAAGGCCAGATTGGTTCCTCCAAATAACACAAATGGTGGAGTTTTGCTATTGCAAACAATTGCAGTAAAAGGGTTGTTAATTTATTCTAAAAATGCTTAGACTTGGCTGATATGTTCTTCTATAGCAACACAACAGAAACACGTCTACTAATTACAGGGCATTTACTGTCCCTTTAACTACATTTAGACTATCTTGTTCTTTCTGCTTTAAACACAAAATAATGAAAACTATTAGAACATGCCACACTATAGCAATACAGCTTCCACATCCCTTTAAAGGGACATGAAACACATTTTGTCTTTCATTATTCAGGTAGAGTATACAATTTGTAACAACTAATTTTTGTTTCTAATTTGTTTCATTTTCTTGGTATCCTTTGTTGAATGAGCAGCAATGCACAACTGTGAGCCAATGAGAAGTGGCATATGTGTGCAGCCACCAATCAGCAGCTAGCTACCTGTAGTGCATAGCTGCTCCTGAGCCTACTTCAAGGGATATGAAACCCAAATTTTTTTTTCCTTTTATAATTCAGATAGAGCAGGCAATTTTAAGCAACTTTCTAACTTACTCCTATTATCAATATTTTGTCGTTCTCTTGGTATCTTTATTTGAAAAAGCAGCAATGTAGTAACCTTAGGAGCCGGCCCATTTTTGGTTCAGCACCTGGGTAGCTCTTGCTGATTGGTTGTTACATTTAGTCACCAATCAGCAACCGTTACCAGGTGCTGAACCACACCTGGGCCGGCTCCTAAGCTTACATTCCAGCTTTTCAAATAAAGATACCATGAGAACTTAGAAAAATTAATCGGAGTAAATTAGAAAGTTTCTTAAAATTGCATGCTCTATCTGAATCATGAAAGTTTAATTTTGACTTCACTGTCCCTTTAAGTTTGCTTTTCAACAAAGGATACCAAGAAAACAAAGCAAATTGGATAAGTGAATTGGAAAGCTGATTAAAATTGCATTCTCTCTCTGAATCATGAAGGAAAAAGCCTGCCCATCTTTGGTTCAGCACCTGGGTACAGCTTGCTGATTGGTGGCTAAATCTACCCACCAATCAGCAAGTGCTAAGCTTACATTCCTGCTTTTTCAAATAAAGATAGCAAGATAATGAACAAAAATTGATAATAGAAGTAAAATTAGAAAGTTGCTTAAAAATTACATGCTCTGGTGACATGATGTGCAGTGGGTTCTTGTATTATTACACTGTATTTATATGAAAGAGATTCGGTAGTTTAAATAGTTCGGTTAAATGGTTTTTTGTTTTTTTTTATAAACCCCTTAACAGTCTTTTGGTTTCTCGATTTAAAGGGACAGTCAAGTCCAAAAAAAACTTTCATTTTTCAAATAGGGCATGTAATTTTAAACAACTTTCCAATTTACTTTTATCAACAATTTTGCTTTGTTCTCTTGGTATTCTAGTTGAAAGCAAACCTAGGAAGGTGCATATGATAATTTATAAGCCCTTGAAGGCCACCTCTATTTTATTTACTTTTCACAGCAGGGGAGAGCAAGCTCATGTAGGCCATATAGATAGCATTGTGATCACGCCCATGGCTAGTGGCAGACACTGCACTAATTGGCTAAAAAGCAAGTCAATAGATAATAACTAAAAGTCATGTGATTAGGGGCGGTCAGAAGATGCTTAGATACAAGTTAGTCACAGAAGTAAAAAGTGTATTAATATAACAGTGTTGGTTTTGTAAAACTGGGGAATGGGTAATAAAGGGATTAGCTATCTTTTTAAACAACAAAAATTCTGGTGTTGACTGTCCCTTTAAGTAGTACATTGGTTGTTTCATCAAAGCTAGTTGTACTGTATATTTAATCTAACTCTCTATATGACTTGCTTGATAATTGTATGTACTAACTAATGTACCGTGTTATATTTGAAACTCAATAAAGACAAATAAAAAAAAAAAAATTATATGCTCTGATTTATGAAAGAAAAAAATTGGGTTCAGTGTCCCTTTAAGCTAAAAGTGAATCTAAGAAACAAAACAAAAAGTAACAATACTGTTCTCTCGAATAAAAATAGTGTAACTCTTGTCACACCACCTACTGGATGCTATTAGTAAAATGTGAATTCTTGAAATATTTCCCTACACTGTCACATATTTGATTGTAAATTCCAAGGAAAAACTACGCTCTAATGTTTATGTTCAGATACACACTGAACACTTAATCATTTCAGGAAGTAATCCAGAGCAGAAAGTCTTTTCCAAAGCAGACAGTTCAAAAGTTATTCCGACTGTAAATATTGCTCATAACATATTGCTGAGAAGTGAAGCAGACTTTACTATTGAGCTACACTTTTTACATTCTCACTTACTGCAGGGTATTGGATTAAAAAAAACATGGTTTTGCTGAGGATGTCAAAGCACAATTTCCAATAAACAAAAAGTCTTAAAGGGACATTGTACACTAGATTTTTCTTTGCATAAATGTTTTGTAGATGACCCATTTATATAGCCCATCTGGGAGTGTTTTTGTAAAATGTATAGGTTTTGCTTATTTTTAAATAACATTGTGCTGATTTTTAGACTCCTAACCAAGCCCCAAAGTTTTAAATGTATACTGATGTATACAGACTTCTTCTGTTTGTATAATGGGTCTTTTTATATGCAGGGGTGGGGGGGAGGGTCTGCGCTCAGCCCTTTTCAGTGGGTGTCCCAGCCTAACCTCATCAACAGTGCTAAGTAAGTTTTTAAAAGGTTTAATACTGGTTTTTAGATCAGTATATGTGAACATTATTCTTTATAGTAGTGTATTACATGCAGTTAGATGAAAATGTTAATTTTTAAAAAAAATAAAATTAAATGGTTTGTTCACAAAATACATTTTTGTTTTCATATCCCTTTAAAAAGGGGCATAAAGAGGTACAAGTTCCCAAATTAGTTATTCCAAAATACATAATTATTCTGAAATCCAGACTTTCATTAATATTTTTATTTATTTTTTAAATGAAAATAGATTTAAAAAAAAAAAAATGTTTCCCCACCAGCAAGTCACAATAGTCTCTGCCTGCATCTTTGTTTTTTTTGTGTTCTAAAATACTATAGTTTAATATTTTTTTACAATAAATTATTTTTACTTTTCTGATACAGTACTGTACACTATGATACTATTATGTATAAAATAAAAAATATATTAAAAATAATATAAAAACAAACAAAAAAACCGACCTTTAAAAAGGGCCATGATACCCAAATGTTGAAACACTTGAAAGTGATGCAGCATAGCAGTATAAAGTTGACATGAAAATATCACCTGAACATCTCTATGAAAAAAAGAAAGATATTTTACTGCAAATGTCCTAAGTTTGATTACTATGAAATCTCATGAGATCACCGTAAAATAGTTTATGACCTCAGCACTGCTGATGCCGATTGGCTACTGTTCATTTTTTTTTTCTCTTTACCTGTAACTGAAATAACTTTTTTTACACAGCACTTACTCTGGTGAGCTTAGGAAATGTTGAGGTCAAATCTCTAACTTTTTTTCACGTAGAGATCTTCAGGTGATATTTTCCTGTCAGCTTTTTACAGTTATACTGCATCACTTTCAAGTGATTTAGCATATGAGTATTATGTCCCTTTAAGTTGCATGTATAAACTGTATTATGGCATGCAAATATTGCTAAATAACATAGGATATTGTTTATATTTGGTCAGCTGTGGAGCAGCAATAAACTTCTGTTTCTGAGCTACACTCAGGCTAGTGATTGGTGTCTATGTACACATGATTCTCTTTAGAAGTTGGAGTATTGCTGCTCCAAAGAAGACATTAAAGGGACACTAAACCCAACATTTTTCTTTCATGATCCAGGTAGAGAATACTATTTGAAACATTACAATTTACTTCTATTATCTAATTTGCTTAATTCTTTAGATATCCTTTGTTGAAGAAATAGCAATGCACATGAGTTAGCCAATCACACAAGGCACCTATGTGCAACAGCCAATCAGCAGCTACTGAGCCTATCTAGATATGCTTTTCATAAAATTATATAAAGAGAATTAAGCAAATTAGATAATAGAAGTGAATTAGAAAGTGGTTTAAAATGACATGCTCTATCTAAATCACAAAAGAAAAAAAAATTGGGTTTCATGTCCCTTTAACCCCTTAAGGACAAGGCCATTTTTCAATTTCTTTCCCTTAAGGACCAGGGCAATTTTTACATTTCTGCGGTGTTTGTGTTTAGCTGTAATTTTCCTCTTACTCATTTGCTGTACCCACACATATTATATACCGTTTTTCTCGCCATTAAATGGACTTTCTAAAGATACTATTATTTTCATCATATCTTATAATTTACCATAAAACAAATTATAAAATATGAGGAAAAAATGGAAAAAACACACTTTTTCTAACTTTCAACCCCAAAATCTACAACCTCCAAAAAACACCCATGTTAAATAGTTTCCAAATACCCAATGTTTACATGTTCTTTGCTTTTTTACAAGTTATAGGGCAATAAGTACAAGTAGCACTATTTCCAAACCATTTTTTCCCCAAAATTAGCGCTAGTTACATTGGAACACTGATATCTATCTGGAATCCCTGAATATCCCTTGACATGTATATATATTTTTTTTAGTAGACATCCCAAAGTATTGATCTAGGCCCATTTTGGTATATTTCATGCCACCATTTCACCGCCAAATGCGATCAAATACAAAAAATCGTTCACTTTTTCACAAATATTAGGTTTCTCACTGAAATTATTTACAAACAACTTGTGCAATAATGGCACAAATGGTTGTAAATGCTTCTCGGGGATCCCCTTTGTTCAGAAATAGCAGACATATATGGCTTTGGCTTTGCTTTTTGGTAATTAGAAGGCCGCTAAATGCCGCTGTGCACCACATTTGTATTAGGCCCAGCAGTGAATGGGTTGTCTACTACACTAAAGCTAAAATTAACCCTACAAGCTCCCTAATTAACCCCAAGTATTGATCTAGGCCAATTTTGATATATTTCATGCCACCATTTCACCGCCAAATGCGATCAAATAATAAAAAAAAAAAGTTCACTTTTTCACCATCTTTGGGTTTCTCACTGAAATTATTTACAAACAGCTTGTGCAATTATGGCATAAATGGTTGTAAATGCTTCTCTGGGATCCCCTTTGTTCAGAAATAGTAGACATATATGGCTTTGGCATTGCTTTTTTGTAATTAGAAGGCCGCTAAATGCCGCTGCGCACCAAACTTGTATTATACCCAGCAGTGACGGGGTTAATTAGGTAGCTTGTAGGGAGCTTGAAGGGTTAATTTTAGCTTTAGTGTAGAAATCAGTCTCCCACCTGACACATCCCACCCCCTGATCCCTCCCAAACAGCTCTCTTCCCTCCCCCACCCCACAATTGTCCCCGCCATCTTAAGTACTGGCAGAAAGTCTGCCAGTACTAAAATAAAGTGTTTTTTTTTTAATTATTTTAAAAATATATACATCATATTCTGCTGTGTAGGATCCCCCCTTAGCCCCCAACCTGCCTGATCCCCCCCAATGAGCTCTCTAACCCTCCCCCCACTAACTATTAGCCACCATTTTCGGTACTGGCAGCTGTCTGCCAGTACCCACTTTGCAAAATAACTTACTTTTTCTGTAGTGTAGCTGCCCCCTCCATACCCTTTTTAATGGAAGAACATTTAATAATAAAACATACAAATTTTAAACAACTTTCTAATTTACTTTTTTTCTTGGTATCTTTGGTTGAAAAGCAGGGGGTAAGCTGAGGAGCGTGCATGTGTCTGGACCATTATACAGGGAGTGCAGAATTATTAGGCAAATGAGTATTTTGACCACATCATCCTCTTTATGCATGTTGTCTTACTCCAAGCTGTATAGGCTCGAAAGCCTACTACCAATTAAGCATATTAGGTGATGTGCATCTCTGTAATGAGAAGGGGTGTGGTCTAATGACATCAACACCCTATATCAGGTGTGCATAATTATTAGGCAACTTCCTTTCCTTTGGCAAAATGGGTCAAAAGAAGGACTTGACAGGCTCAGAAAAGTCAAAAATAGTGAGATATCTTGCAGAGGGATGCAGCACTCTTAAAATTGCAAAGCTTCTGAAGCATGATCATCGAACAATCAAGCGTTTCATTCAAAATAGTCAACAGGGTCGCAAGAAGCGTGTGGAAAAACCAAGGCGCAAAATAACTGCCCATGAACTGAGAAAAGTCAAGCGTGCAGCTGCCAAGATGCCACCAGTTTGGCCATATTTCAGAGCTGCAACATCACTGGAGTGCCCAAAAGCACAAGGTGTGCAATACTCAGAGACATGGCCAAGGTAAGAAAGGCTGAAAGACGACCACCACTGAACAAGACACACAAGCTGAAACGTCAAGACTGGGCCAAGAAATATCTCAAGACTGATTTTTCTAAGGTTTTATGGACTGATGAAATGAGAGTGAGTCTTGATGGGCCAGATGGATGGGCCCGTGGCTGGATTGGTAAAGGGCAGAGAGCTCCAGTCTGACTCAGACGCCAGCAAGGTGGAGGTGGAGTACTGGTTTGGGCTGGTATCATCAAAGATGAGCTTGTGGGGCCTTTTCGGGTTGAGGATGGAGTCAAGCTCAACTCCCAGTCCTACTGCCAGTTTCTGGAAGACACCTTCTTCAAGCAGTGGTACAGGAAGAAGTCTGCATCCTTCAAGAAAAACATAATTTATGCTTACCTGATAAATTCCTTTCTCCTGTAGTGTAGTCAGTCCACGGGTCATCATTACTTCTGGGATATTAACTCCTCCCCAACAGGAAGTGCAAGAGGATCACCCAAGCAGAGCTGCTATATAGCTCCTCCCCTCTACGTCACACCCAGTCATTCGACCGAGAACCAAACGAGAAAGGAGAAATTATAGGGTGCAGTGGTGACTGGAGTATAATTTAAAAATTTAGACCTGCCATAAAAAACAGGGCGGGCCGTGGACTGACTACACTACAGGAGAAAGGAATTTATCAGGTAAGCATAAATTATGTTTTCTCCTGTTAAGTGTAGTCAGTCCACGGGTTATCATTACTTCTGGGATACCAATACCAAAGCTAAAGTACACGGATGACGGGAGGGACAGGCAGGATCTTTATACGGAAGGGACCACTGCCTGAAGAACCTTTCTCCCAAAAACAGCCTCCGAAGAAGCAAAAGTGTCAAATTTGTAAAATTTGGAAAAAGTATGAAGAGAAGACCAAGTTGCAGCCTTGCAAATCTGTTCAACAGATGCCTCATTCTTAAAGGCCCAAGTGGAAGCCACAGCTCTAGTAGAATGAGCTGTAATTCTTTCAGGAGGCTGCTGTCCAGCATAGGCTAAACGTATTACGCTACGAAGCCAAAAAGAGAGAGAGGTAGCAGAAGCTTTTTGACCTCTCCTCTGTCCAGAATAAACGACAAACAGGGAAGAAGTTTGGCGAAAATCTTTAGTTGCCTGTAAATAAAATTTCAGGGCACGAACTACATCCAGATTGTGTAGAAGTCGTTCCTTCTTTGAAGAAGGGTTAGGACACAATGATGGGACAACAATCTCCTGATTGATATTCCTATTAGTGACTACCTTAGGTAAGAACCCAGGTTTAGTACGCAGAACTACCTTGTCTGAATGAAAAATCAGATAAGGAGAATCACAATGTAAGGCCGATAACTCAGAGACTCTTCGAGCCGAGGAAATAGCCATTAAAAACAGAACTTTCCAAGATAACAATTTAATATCAATGGAATGAAGGGGTTCAAACGGAACACCCTGTAAAACGTTAAGAACTAAATTTAAGCTCCATGGTGGAGCAACAGTTTTAAACACAGGCTTAATCCTGGCCAAAGCCTGGCAAAAAGCCTGAACGTCTGGAACTTCTGACAGACGTTTGTGTAAAAGAATGGACAGAGCCGAGATCTGTCCCTTTAAGGAACTAGCAGATAAACTCTTTTCTAAACCCTCTTGTAGAAAAGACAATATCCTAGGAATCCTAACCTTACTCCATGAGTAACTCTTGGATTCGCACCAATGTAAGTATTTACGCCATATTTTATGGTAAATCTTTCTGGTAACAGGTTTCCTAGCCTGTATTAAGGTATCAATTACTGACTCCGAAAATCCACGCTTTGATAAAATCAAGCGTTCAATTTCCAAGCAGTCCGCTTCAGAGAAATTAGATTTTGATGTTTGAAAGGACCCTGAATTAGAAGGTCCTGTCTCAGAGGCAGAGACCAAGGTGGACAGGATGACATGTCCACTAGATCTGCATACCAGGTCCTGCGTGGCCACGCAGGCGCTATTAGAATCACCGATGCTCTCTCCTGTTTGATCCTGGCAATCAATCGAGGAAGCATCGGGAAGGGTGGAAACACATAGGCCATCCTGAAGGTCCAAGGTGCTGTCAAAGCATCTACCAGGACCGCTCCCGGGTCCCTGGACCTGGACCCATAACAAGGAAGCTTGGCGTTCTGGCGAGACGCCATGAGATCTATCTCTGGTTTGCCCCAAAGTCGAAGTATTTGGGCAAAGACCTCCGGATGAAGTTCCCACTCCCCCGGATGAAAAGTCTGACGACTTAGGAAATCCGCCTCCCAGTTCTCCACTCCAGGAATGTGGATCGCTGACAGGTGGCAAGAGTGAGACTCTGCCCAGCGAATTATCTTTGATACTTCCATCATCGCTAGGGAGCTTCTTGTCCCTCCTTGATGGTTGATGTAAGCTACAGTCGTGATGTTGTCCGACTGAAACCTGATGAACCCCCGAGTTGTTAACTGAGGCCAAGCCAGAAGGGCATTGAGAACTGCTCTCAATTCCAGAATGTTTATTGGAAGGAGACTCTCCTCCTGAGTCCATGATCCCTGAACCTTCAGGAAATTCCAGACAGCGCCCCAACCTAGTAGGCTGGCGTCTGTTGTTACAATTGTCCAATCTGGTCTGCTGAATGGCATCCCCCTGGACAGATGTGGCCGAGAAAGCCACCATAGAAGAGAATTTCTGGTCTCTTGATCCAGATTCAGAGTAGGGGACAAATCTGAGTAATCCCCATTCCACTGACTTAGCATGCACAATTGTAGCGGTCTGAGATGTAGGCGTGCAAAGGGTACTATGTCCATTGCCGCTACCATTAAGCCGATTACCTCCATGCATTGAGCCACTGACGGGTGTTGAATGGAATGAAGGACACGGCAAACATTTTGAAGCTTTGTTAACCTGTCTTCTGTCAGGTAGATCTTCATTTCTACAGAATCTACAAGAGTCCCCAAGAAGGGAACTCTTGTGAGTGGAAAGAGAGAACTTTTCTCTTCGTTCACCTTCCACCCATGCGACCTTAGAAATGCCAGTACTAACTCTGTTTGAGACTTGGCAGTTTGAAAGCTTGACGCTTGTATCAGAATGTCGTCTATGTACGGAGCCACCGAAATTCCTCGCGGTCTTAGCCAGAAGAGTGCCCAGAACCTTTGTGAAGATTCTTGGAGCCGTAGCCAATCCGAATGGAAGAGCTACAAACTGGTAATGCCTGTCTAGGAAGGCAAACCTTAGATACCGGTAATGATCTTTGTGAATCGGTATGTGAAGGTAAGCGTCCTTTAAATCCACTGTGGTCATGTACTGACCCTTTTGGATCATGGGTAAGATTGTCCGAATAGTTTCCATTTTGAACGATGGAACTCTTAGGAATTTGTTTAAGATCTTTAAATCCAAGATTGGTCTGAAGGTTCCTTCTTTCTTGGGAACCACAAACAGATTTGAGTAAAACCCCTGTCCGTGCTCCGACCGCGGAACTGGGTGGATCACTCCCATTAGCAAAAGATCTTGTACACAGCGTAGAAACGCCTCTTTCTTTATTTGGTTTGTTGACAACCTTGAAAGATGAAATCTCCCTTTTGGGGGAGAGATTTTGAAGTCCAGAAGATATCCCTGAGATATGATCTCTAACGCCCAGGGATCCTGGACATCTCTTGCCCAAGCCTGGGCGAAGAGAGAAAGTCTGCCCCCCACTAGATCCGTTCCCGGATCGGGGGCCCTCAATTCATGCTGTCTTAGGGGCAGCAGCAGGTTTTCTGGCCTGCTTGCCCTTGTTCCAGGACTGGTTAGGTTTTCAGCCTTGTCTGTAGCGAGCAACAGCTCCTTCCTGTTTTGGTGCAGAGGAAGTTGATGCTGCTCCTGCCTTGAAGTTACGAAAGGCACGAAAATTAGACTGTCTAGCCCTAGGTTTGGCTCTGTCTTGAGGCAGGGCATGGCCTTTACCTCCTGTAATGTCAGCGATAATTTCTTTCAAACCGGGCCCGAATAAGGTCTGCCCTTTGAAAGGTATGTTAAGTAATTTAGATTTAGAAGTAACATCAGCTGACCAGGATTTTAGCCACAGTGCTCTACGTGCCTGAATGGCGAATCCGGAATTCTTAGCCGTAAGTTTAGTTAAATGTACTACGGCATCTGAAATAAATTAATTAGCTAGCTTAAGGGTTTTAAGCTTATTTGAAATCTCATCTATAGTTATTGAGTCAAGAGTCTCTTCCAGAGACTCGGACCAAAATGCGGCCGCAGCCGTGACAGACGCAATACATGCAAGGGGTTGCAATATAAAACCTTGTTGAACAAACATTTTCTTAAGGTAACCCTCTAATTTTTTATCCATTGGATCTGAAAAGGCACAGCTATCCTCCACCGGGATAGTGGTACGCTTAGCCAGAGTAGAAACCGCTCCCTCCACCTTAGGGACCATCTGCCATAAGTCCCGTGTGGTGGCGTCTATTGGAAACATTTTTCTAAATACAGGAGGGGGGGGGGGAAGGGTACACCGGGCCTATCCCACTCCTTAGTAATTATCTCTGTAAGCCTCTTAGGTATAGGAAATACGTCAGTACTCGCTGGTACTGCATAGTATCTATCCAGCCTACATAATTTCTCTGGGATTGCAACGGTGTTACAATCATTCAGAGCCGCTAATACCTCCCCTAGCAGTACACGGAGGTTTTCTAGTTTAAACTTAAAATTTGAAATGTCTGAATCCACTATATTTGGATCAGATCCGTCACCTGCAGATTGAAGCTCTCCGTCCTCATGTTCTGCAAATTGTGACGCAGTATCTGACATGGCCCTATTATTATCAGCGCACTCTGTTCTCACCCCAGAGTGATCACGCTTACCTCTAAGTTCTGGTAATTTAGACAAAACTTCAGTCATAACATTAGCCATGTCCTGTAGTGTGATTTGTAATGGCCGCCCTGAAGTACTCGGCGTTACAATATCACGCACCTCCCGAGCGGGAGATGCAGGTACTGACACGTGAGGCAAGTTAGTCGGCATAACTTCCCCCTCGTTGTTTGGTGAATGATGTTCAATTTGTACAGATTGACTTTTATTTAAAGTAGCATCAATGCAATTAGTACATAAATTTCTATTGGGCTCCACCTTGGCTTTTGCACATATAGCACAGAGATATTCCTCTGAGTCAGACATGTTTAACAAACTAGCAATTAAACTAGCAAGCTTGGAAATACTTTTCAACTCAATTTACAAGTAATATGAAAAACGCACTGTGCCTTTA
Source organism: Bombina bombina (assembly GCF_027579735.1). Classification (NCBI taxonomy): domain Eukaryota; kingdom Metazoa; phylum Chordata; class Amphibia; order Anura; family Bombinatoridae; genus Bombina; species Bombina bombina. The sequence continues at coordinate 376,079,595 of NC_069505.1, forward strand.
AGAAGCACAGAAAAAAACTATGACAGTTGAATAACAATGAACCGGAGAAATTATAAAAACCAAATTTTTCCCGGTAAAGGCATAAATTTAGCAAAGGATTGCCCCCATTAGCAATGGATAACTAACCCTTAATAGCAGAAAAAAATGTACTAAATATAAACGTTTTTTATCACAGTCAAAGCACAATCTCACAGGTCTGCTGTGAGTGATTACCTCCCTCAAATAATTTTTGAAGACCCTTGAGCTCTGTAGAGACGATCCGGATCATGCAGGGAGAGAAACAGACTTGTGACTGAATTTCTGATGCGTAGCAAAAGCGCCAAAATAGGCCCCTCCCCCTCACACACAGCAGTGAGGGAAGTACAGTAAACTGTCTTAAATTAAAATAAACGACAGCCAAGTGGAAAAACAGTGCCCAAAACAATTTTCCACCCAGTACCTCAGATAATTAAACGATTTAACATGCCAGCAAAACGTTTAAAATCAAATAATATGAAATGTCATTAAACAGCCTGCTGCTAGACGTTCCCACTGTAAGTTAGGCTAAAAGTTATATGCATATAGTATTATCCCAGTGAAGTGCCATTCCCCAGAATACTGAAGTGTAAACATATATACATAACAGCCTGATACCAGTTGCTACTACTGCATTTAAGGCTGAACTTACATTATATCGGTATTGGCAGTATTTTCTCAGTCAATTCCATTCCTCAGAAAATAATATACTGCAACATACCTCTTTGCAGGTGAACCTGCCCGCTGTCCCCTGATCTGAAGTTTACCTCACTCCTCAGAATGGCCGAGAACAGCAAAATGAATCTTAGCTACGCCGGCTAAAATCATCCAAAAACTCAGGTAGATTCTTCTTCAAATTCTACCTGAGAAGGAACAACACACTCCGGTGCTGTTTTAAAATAACAAACTTTTGATTGAAGATATAAAAACTAAGTATAATCACCACAGTCCTCTCACACATCCTATCTATTAGTTGGGTGCAAGAGAATGACTGGGTGTGACGTAGAGGGGAGGAGCTATATAGCAGCTCTGCTTGGGTGATCCTCTTGCACTTCCTGTTGGGGAGGAGTTAATATCCCAGAAGTAATGATGACCCGTGGACTGACTACACTTAACAGGAGAAAACATGATTTTCATGCAGGACAATGCTCTATCACACGCGTCCAAGTACTCCACAGCGTGGCTGGCAAGAAAGGGTATAAAAGAAGAAAATCTAATGACATGGCCTCCTTGTTCACCTGATCTGAACCCCATTGAGAACCTGTGGTCCATCATCAAATGTGAGATTTACAAGGAGGGAAAACAGTACACCTCTCTGAACAGTGTCTGGGAGGTTGTGGTTGCTGCTGCACGCAATGTTGATGGTGAACAGATCAAAACACTGACAGAATCCATGGATGGCAGGCTTTTGAGTGTCCTTGCAAAGAAAGGTGGCTATATTGGTCACTGATTTGTTTTTGTTTTGTTTTTGAATGTCAGAAATGTATATTTGTTAATGTTGAGATGTTATATTGGTTTCACTGGTAAAAATAAATAATTAAAATGGGTATATATTTGTTTTTTGTTAAGTTGCCTATAAATAAAATGCACAGTAATAGTCACCTGCACACACAGATATCCCCCTAAAATAGCTATAACTAAAAACAAACTAAAAACTACCTCCAAAACTATTCAGCTTTGATATTAATGAGTTTTTTGGGTTCATTGAGAACATGGTTGTTCAATAAAATTAATCCTCAAAAATACAACTTGCCTAATAATTCTGCACTCCCTGTATGGCAGCAGTTTTGCAAGAATGTTCTACATTTGCAAGAGCACTAGATGGCAGCATTATTTCCTGTCATGTAGTGCTCCAGATGCTACCTAGGTATCTCTTCAACACAGAATATCTTGGGAACAAAGCAAATTTGATAATAGAAGTAAATAAGAAACATTTTTAAAAGGGTTTGCTCTGTCTGAATTACAAAAGAAAAGGTATTGGGTTTCATATCCCTTTAAATACCCAGAGGCAAGTAGTAGCTTGACAGTAAAATGATTAATGCAGTAGAGGATTTTAACATTCTAGGTGTCCCTTTGATGGGATATTAAACACTAAGTACATTTTAAGCATATTATTGGTTATCCCCCACCTCCTTCAAGTTATAGGTGCCGCCATTTAAAAATCTTTCACTAAATTCCAGTGCCGACGTGTGTGCACATGTGCGGTAACTCTCCAGCAGATACCTGTAACCTAGGTTCTATAATACCAGCATCCATGATTAAAGGGGGTGTATTTAGAGTTTAGTGTCACTTTAAGGGAAAAACTATTTTACAGTATACTGTCCCTTTAAAAATGGACAGTAAACACCAATTTTCATTTAACTGCATGTAATAGACATTAATATAAAGAATATGCACAGATATTGATACAAAAATCCAGTGTAAAACCTTTTAAAAACTTACTTAGAAGCTCACAATTTAACACTGTTAATGAGATAAGCATGGGACACCCACTGAAAGGGGCTGATAGCAGAACCTCCCCACCCCGCATATGAAAAGACTCATTATACAAACAGAAGCAATCTAAATTCTGTATACATCAGTATACATCTAAAACTTTGGGGCTTGGTTAGGAGTCTGAAAATCAGCACAATGTTATTTAAAAATAAGCAAAATAACCTATACATTTTTACAAAAACACTCCCAGATGGGCTGTATAAATGGATCATCTACAAAACATTTATGTAAAGAAAAAAATCTAATGTATAACGTCCCTTTAATGTATTTCCAATGACTTTTAATACCAGCTGCAAGAGAACACTGGAAAATTAAAACTTTATTACTAAAAGGGACATGAAACCCAATTTTTTTTATCATGATTTAGACTACAATTTTAAAGAACTTTCTAATTTACTTCTATTATCTAATTTTCTTCATTCTCTTGGTTTAATTTGTTGAAGGAGCAGCAATGCACTAATTGTTTCTAACTGAACACATGGGTGAGCCAATCACAATCGATATATATATATATATATATATATATATATGCAGCCACCAATCAACAGCTAGAACTTAGGTTCTCTGCTGCAAGTGAGCTGGCCTAGATAAACCTTTCAGCAAAGGATGACAAGAGAATTAAGCAAATCAAATAATAGAAGTAAATCGGAAAGTTGTTTAAAATTGTATTCTCTATCTGAATTATGAAAGAAAATGTTTGGGTTTCATGTCCCTTTAACTATCCTGCACCCTACTGGGAGTGCAATTTCTTCTGCTGGGTGTGTTTACATAGGTGTATCAATAGCCTAGATTTCAATATATAAACCTTCAGTATTTGTCTGGATTCCACAGGCTAAATCAGCTATTTCAAATTCCAAAATAAGGGTAAATGAACAATTTGTAAACATTAAAATACACTCCAGCAGGTGAAATGGATCATTGGGAACAATTTAAAGGGTAAAAACATTTTTGGGTAAACTGTCCCTTTTATGTTGCAAACTGGTATTACAAACATGATAGCAAAACGGAAAATAACAGCAGTTAGTGCATTTTACGTACAAACATATACAAAGAGCAATAATAGTGTTGCCAACCCCTCCCTTATTTCCAGGGATCTCCCTTATATGGTCAACATTTTACAGTCTCCCTGTTTCCCATATTTATCTCTTAGAATATTTTTCTTCCTTATTTTTTTACAACATGTAAAATCTTAATTTCAAATATTTAATATTGTACTTTGGTACCTTCATTAGTTAATTAACTCCCAATGCCTTAACCTCTTAAGGACCACAGCACTTTTCCATTTTCTGACCGTTTGGGACCAGGGCTATTTTTACATTTTTGCAGTTTTTGTGTTTAGCTGTAATTTTCCTCTTACTCATTTATGGTACCCACACATTATTTACTGTTTTTTGTCGCCATTAAATGGACTTTCTAAAGATACCATTATTTTCATATCTTACAATTTACTATTAAAAAAAAAAAAAAAAAAAAAAAAGGAAAAAACACACACTTTTTCTAACTTTGACCCCCAAAATCTGTTGCACATCTACAACCACCAAAAAACGCCCATGCTAAATAGTTTCTAAATTTTGTCCTGAGTTTAGAAATACCTAATGTTTACATGTTCTTTGCAAGTTATAGGGCAATAAGTACAAGTAGCACTTTGCTATTTCCAAACCATTTTTTTTTCAAAATTAGAGATAGTTATATTGTAATACTGATATCTGTGAGGAATCCCTGAATAACCCTTCACATGTATATATATATATATTTTTAGTAGACAATCCAAAGTATTGATCTAGGCCCATTTTAATATATTTCATGCCACCATTTCACCACCAAATGCAATCAAATAAAAAAAAATCGTTCACTTTTTCACAAACTTTAGGTTTCTCACTGAAATTATTTACAAACTGCTTGTGCAATTATGGCACAAATGTTTCTAAATGCTTCTCGGGGTTCCCCTTTGTTCAGAAGTAGCAGACTTGTATGGCATTGGCGTTGCTTTTTGGTAATTAGAAGGTCGCTAAATGCTGCTGCGCACCACACGTGTATTATGCCTAGCATTGAAGGGGTTAATTAGGTAGCTTAATTAGGTAGCTTGCAGGGTTAATTTTAACTTTAGTGTAGTAGACAACCCAAAATATTGATCTAGACCCATTATGGTATATTTCATGCAACCATTTCACTGCCAAATGCGATCAAATAAAAAAAATCTTAACATTTTTCACAATTTTAGGTTTCTGCAATTATGGCACAAATGGTTGTAAAAGTTTCTCTGTGATCCCCTTTGTTCAGAAATAGCAGACATATATGGCTTTGGCATTGCTTTTTGGTAATTAGAAGGCCGTTAAATGCTGCTGTGCACCACACTTGCATTATGCCCAGCAGTGACAGGGTTAATTAGGTAGCTTGTAGGGTTAATTTTAGCTTTAGTGTAGAGATCAGCCTCCCACCTGACACATCCCACTCCCTGAACCCTCCCTGACCACCCTCAAACAGCTCTCTTCCCTTCCCCACCTTACAATTGTCACCGCCATCTTACCTACTAGCAGAAAGTCTGCCAATACTAAAATAAAAAATGTTCATTTTCTTTTTAAAAAAAAATTTCAATTGATTCTGCAGTGTTGGATCCCCTGTTAGCCCACAACCTCCCTGATCCCACCCATACAGCTCTCTAACCCTCCCCCCTCTACCTATTTGCTGCCATCTTTTTTATTTAAATTAAATTGGATACTTTCTGCGGTGTAGCTTCCCCTCTCAATATCCTCCCTCCCTCTACTTCACAGATTCCTTGCCCAACATCAAGAGAGCCTCCCATCGCTATACAAATTTTTAATTCGGAATTGCCACAGGTGCACACCCGCCCCCATCCACCCCCCCGGCCGCCTCCGCCGAGTGTCGCTGATATTGCTGTGTAAGTAATATACCCCCAAGACATTGATGGTCCACCCACCCGCCTCCCAGCTGCTGCTCCCACCCACCAACGATCGGAGCCATCAATGCCTGATGCAGAGAGGGCCACAGAGTGGCTCTCTCTGCATCGGTGGCTAAACAAAGGTATTACAGTGATGCCTCAATACCCAGGCATCACTGCAACACCTTTGAAGTGGTTGGAAGCAATCTAGATCACTTCCACCGCTTGAAACCCCTGACGTCGTACAGGGTACGTCCTTGGTCACTAACTGACTTTTTTGTGGAACGTACCCTGTACGTCCTTTGTCCTTAAGGGGTTAAAGCGACAAATACAAAAAAAAAAAAAATTCATAATTCAGAAAAAACATACAATTTTAAGTAACTTTCCAATATACTTCTATTAAGTTTTCTTCATTTTCTTGTTATCCTTTGTTAAAAAGCAGGAAGGTATGTTCAGGAGTGTGCACGTGTCTGCAGCATTATATGGCAGCAGTTTTGCAACAATGTTATACATTAGCAAGAGCACTAGATGGCAGCACTGTTTCCTATCATGTAGTACCCCAGACATGTGCACAATACCTATCTAGGTATCTCTTTAACAAAGAAAAACAAGAGAATGAAGCAAATTGGAAACTTGTTAAAATTGTATTCTTAATCATAAAAAAAATAAATTAAAAAATTGTGTTTCGTGTCCCTTTAAAATGAGAAATGAATACACGTATATTTGCAGAAAGTTATTGAATATAGTACGCTAGACCATCTGAATGAAGAGGATTTGAATAAAGAATTTTTTGTACCAAACTATATCAAAGTGTTTTTTTTCAGTAACTACTGTATACTTTGTTGATTTCCTACATTAAAATTTGTTAAAAAATGTTGACAACCCTAAGTAATACAGGCATCATAGTAAATCCTTTCAAGCTCATACAACAAAAACCCAGCAGTTAACATCCAAGTATGCATTTTTGCTGTTCCACAACGATGCTGGAACGGTTGAAACCAATTCCATTATTTAGAATGATGGGAAATCCAAGCGTATAACAAACGCAGGATTTACCAATCACTAAAAATCAAGTCGAGTTTAAGTGATCATATATGTAAAAAAGGCGCTAAACTCACCCTTTCTGTGCCATTGCACAGCGATAACATAAGCAGCTCCGGGTGCCCACGGCACATCGGTCTTCTTCAATGAGGTGACGTTTGCACCTCTGAACCAATAGCCATAAGTGTCAGCTGACAGTGTTCTGTATGCATGCATGGCTATTGGTTTAGAGGTGCAAGCGTCACCTCATTGGTAGAAAAGCGATGTGCCATGGGCGTCCGGAGCCGCTGAATTTAGCGCTGTGCATCGGCACTGAAAGGTTGCGTTTAGCACTTTTTTTTTTTTTTAAAACATATATGATCACTTAAACTCCACTTGATTTTTAGTCATGTTAAATCCTAGCTCAAATTTACCATCACTTTAAAACAAAACTTAGTCCCATTATAGGATCTTGTATTTCCTCCCCTTTCCCCTGTAATTCATAAAGGGCCATAGCCCATTGCATATACAAGGAATAAAACCAGCTTATATGAGCTGGAATTTATGTACCCACTAGCATCCCCAAGTATGCGTTAAAGGGACAGTCTACTCCAGAATTTTTATTTTTTAAAAAGATGGATAATCCCTTTATTACCCATTCCCCAGCTTTACATAACCAAAATGCAGACTTGAATTTTCGCCAGTCAGTGCTAACTCATAACAAAATCCATGGGGGTGAACACATTTTATTTATATGACACACATGAACGAACACTGCCTAGCTTTGAAAAACTGTCAAAATGCACTGAGATAAGAGGCTGCCATCAAAGGCTTAGAAATTAGCATATGCGCCTACCTAGGTTTAGCTTTTAACAAAGAATACCAAGAGAACAAAGCAAATACTTCAGCTGAAAGCTCCTTTATTTGTTTGGAGCATTCGCCACACTGAGCTTCTGGTAAGGCAGCCCATGGAAGATCTGGCACCGAATTTCCCGCACAGCTATTGGTAAACGGTAAAAACGTCACCTCTCAGCCAAATAGCGTAGGCTGATTTTAAATACTTATGTGAAATTCAAACCAAGTGCTTTTCATTGTCTATTTATCAGATTTATTTATTATGATATTATGTGTTTAGTTTTTTTCTTTAAAAGGGAAAAATGTCTTCAAATATTTGAAGCAGTCATCACCATTATTGGATTAATGAGTAGCCAAGATCTTCTAGTGGTTTAGAATGACATTTAAAAAGGACAAGGGAAAAAAAAATCAAAAATAAATAAATCAGTCAACAGTTCCTGTACGTTGGATTACAGAATTCAGCTTTTGCTCTCTATAGTGTGCACGGAAAAGGCACATATATATATATATATATATATATATATATATATATATACACACATACAGTTGTGCTCATAAGTTTACATACCCTGGCAGAATTTATGATTTCTTGGCCATTTTTCTGAGAATATGAATGATAACACAAAAACTTTTCTTTCACTCATGGTTAGTGTTTGGCTGAAGCCATTTATTATCAATCAACTGTGTTTACTCTTTATAAATCATAATGACAACCGAAACTACCCAAATGACCCTGATCAAAAGTTTACATACCCTGGTGATTTTGACCTGATAACATGCACACAAGTTGACTCAAAGGGGTTTGAATGGCTATTAAAAGGTAACCATCCTCACCTGTGATCTGTTTGCTTGTAATTAGTGTTTATGTATAAAAGGTCAATTAGTTTCTGAACTCCTGACAGACCCTTGCATCTTTCATCCAGTGCTGCACTGACGTTTCTGGATATAAAAAGATATCGAAGGAATTGAGAATGCCAATCATCAGTGTTCAAACTCTAATCAAGAAGTGGAAAATGAGGGGTTCTGTTGAAACCAAACCACGGTCAGGTAGACCAACTAAAAAGGATGCATAGAAAAACCCCACAAATAACTTCAGGTGAAATACAGGAATCTCTGAAAACATGTGGTGTGGCTGTTTAAAGATGCACAATAAGGAGGCACTTGAAGAAAGATGGGCTGCATGGTCGAGTCGCCAGAAGAAAGCCATTACTACGCAAATGCCACAAAGTATCCCGCTTACATTACGCCAAACAGCACAGAGACAAACCTCAAACCTTCTAGCACAAAGTCATTTGGAGTAATGAGACCAAAATTGAGCTTTTTGGCCACAACCATAAACGCTACATTTGGAGAGGAGTCAACAAGTCCTATGATGAAAGGTACACCATTCCTATTGTGAAACACAGAGGTGGATCGCTGATGTTTTGGGGATGTGTGAGCTACAAAGGCACAGGGAATTTGGTCAGAGTTGATGGCAAGATGAATGCAGTAGGTTATCAAAAAATACTGGAGGAAAATTTGCATTCATCAGCCCTGAAGCTGCGCATGGGACGTACTTGGACATTACAACATGACAATGATCCTAAACACAAGGCCAAGTCAAACTGTCATTGGCTACAGCAGAATAAAGTGAAGGTTCTAGAGTAGCCATCTCAGTCTCCTCACCTCAATATCATTGAGCCACTCTGGGGAGATATCAAACGTGCAGTTCATGCAAGACAGTCCAAGAATTTACAGGAACTGGAGGCTTTTTGCCAGGAAGAATGGGCAGCTTTACCATCTGAGAAGATAAAGAGCCTCATCCACAAATACCACAAAAGACTTCAAGCTGTCATTGATGTTAAAAGGGGGCAATACAGGGTATTAAGGACTGGGGTATGTAAACTTTTGATCAGAGTCATTTGGGTAGTTTCTGTTGTCATTATGATTTAAAAAGAGTAAACACAGTTGATTGATAATAAATGGCTTTAGCTAAACACTAACCATGATTGAAAGAAAAGTTTGTGTTATTCATATTCTCTGAAAAATGGCCAAGAAATCAAAAATTCTGCCAGGGTATGTAAACTTAAGAGCATAACTGTACATACGTACATATAAATACATACAGCCACCAAACAGCAGCTAGAACCTAGGTTCTTTGCTGCTCCTGAGATTTTCTAGATAAACCTTTCAGCAAAGGATAACAAGAGAAGGAAGGAAATTAAATAAAAAAAAGCACATTGGAAAGTTTAAAATTGTATACTCTGTCTGAATCATGAATGTCTAATTATCACTTTACTGTCCCTTTAAGCAAGATATTTCACAGAAAAAGCAGCACAAAATGGCTGTATATTGCAATGTTTCACTTCCATTAATTAAATGTCAATTTAAATAATATAATAGTTCATATTTTAAGTCCAAGGGGTGATTATATTTGTATAAATTGTATTTATTAGTTTTTATTATAAAAAGAGCTTCAAAAGCCTTACTTGATAAAAAAAAAAAAAATTGTTTATTAAAAAAATAAAATAATAATAGATCATTCATTATAGCACTTACTGGACAAATGTCAACAGAACAAACACGTAATTCAAACTTTTTTCAAATTAGAATACTTCCCTATGCAAATGATTCATGTGACTTTTGAGAATGCAACAATATAAGAGACAAAGACCTCTGTGTAACAGACATTTCATTGCTCTAGTTATGGACTATCCTTGCCCAATAGCCTCAGCCGTCTATTTTGCACTGTTTGGCAAATATTTGTGTCTTAAAGGGACCGTCTACAATATAATTTTATTGTTTAAAAAGCTTGATAATCCCTTTATTACCCATTCCCCAGTTTTGCATAACCAACACAGTTATATTAATATACTTTTTACCTCTGTGATTTCCTTGTATCTAAGCCTCTGCAAACAGCCCCCTGATCACATGACTTTTTATTTATTTATTATCTATTGACTTGCCTTTAGTACTGTGTTGTGCTAACTCTTAAATAACTCCACGGGCGTGAACACAATGTTATCTATATGGCCCACATGAACTAGCAGTCTCCTGCTGTGAAAAGCAAATTAATAAATCATGTGATTAGAGGCTGTCTGTAGTGGCTTAGAAACAGGAAGACATTTAAAGGTTTAAATGTTATAAAGTATATTAATTTAACAATGTTGGTTGTGCAAAGCTGGGGAATGGGTAGTAAAGGCGTTATCTATCTTTTTAACCAATAACAATTTTAGTGTAAACTGTCCCTTTAACATAAGAGAAAAAACTCTAGATAAAGATAATAGGAAAATGACCTAAGTTGCTCATAGCGTTCATCAGAACTGTTGGCTCTCACCTGTTCCCCATGACAGACCAGGCACCTCGCCAATAACTTATGTAATATTTGCATTTTTATTTTTTATGTAGGCAACAATTATTTCCCAACACAGACTTGTTTTCAGTCTTAAAATAATTATCTAAACCCTGGAATGTTTAGATTAATTTGCTAGAAAGAGTAAATACATATATATATAAAATAAACCCTGAGCATATCTGATCACATTTTAAAAATATGGGAGTATGTTAGCTGGTTTGAACCCTGAAAGAAAAGGTTATTAAAATTTCATGACCTATTTTGAAGAGGGACAACCCGTAACCAGTTTACAAAGCAAAACACAGACTTTGGACATTATCATTTTCAAGCTTCAGTTCAGTTTTCATCTAGAATATAAATTTATAAATTTGTATTACTTTTATTATTTTTCAGATAAAATACACCTTTTTGGTTTTTCAAAATCCCTAGTCCAGTAATGGCTAAAATTGGCACCCCAGATGTTTCAGAACTTCATTGCCCATGATGCTTAGGCACTCTGCAATCTAGCATCATGGGAAATGTAGGTCAGAATAATTTGGGGTCAATGCCCCAGTCCCTCTGAATATATCAAAAGCCATTTATTTACAGGAATACATCATTTTAGAGCAATACAGACATAGAACTACTAAAGCGCAAACTTATTCTCTCTGTTTATGACCACCATTCACGTTCAAAGGCAAACTAGTTTACAGATCTGATTGAACCCTTATAAAAGGTTTTAAATGTACATGCCTTATGCATACTAAAATAGGTATTCTATACAAATTTGTATATTTGTATAGTATTTGTTTAAAAAGCAAAACTTATTTCATGTTCACTCTTGACAAATTCTTAAATGCATAGTGTCATGAGATGCAGGACATATGCAGGACACCGCAATGATGGTACAACTCTATTTTATTACAGAGCATAGCAATACACATCCAGACAGGTTGATTGTACTAAACTAACTGCGACACAGACACCGGACCTAAGCCCCGCCCACAAGCTAGTGACATCACATCCTGCTCTCATCACATCTTCCCCTTTTTCAAAGGCAAAGCATACATTCGCATATATTAAATAACAAGGTACACCAACAGGGTATACAACAACATTTTGTTTTAGAACATTATAAAAACAGATAGATTAGAAAACATGAACAAATAAATTACATCCTGACTTGGACATCGGGGTAGACTACCCTAGTCCACAGTGACCATGGGATTATTCTGCCCATACTTCCGGTCACTGTTCTAGCTAAAGTCAGTCCCTGTATCGGGCCGGAAGCCTCACCACTCTTCCGCTTGATGTAACTTTGCATGAACTGTCCTCTGATACAGAAGATGGTGAACAAGAGTCTGCTGGAGGCAAAGATATATCCCCGCTATGATCTTGCTGAGGGGAAGGCACCTCTCTTAGAACAGGGGATCCCACCGGCGGTGGTACTGAGGTATCCGGTTCCAGACTCTCAGGTACAGGCTGAAGATGTCTTCGGTTACGGCGTGTAACCGTCCCTCCCTCTGTAAGGACTGTGTAAGACCTTGGTTCTGGAGAGCGGCCCACTACCGTAGCAGGCGTCTTCCATTTCTTCTCATCATCCAGTTTAATTCTGACACTTTGGCCCGCTTTCAGTTCCTGTAAAGGCCTGACAGAATGTCTCCTGTCGTAGAAGAAACGATAACCCTTTTTGGCCTCTTCATCCCTCCTAAGGACTTCGTCCCGAGGAACAGGGCCAGGCGGCTTGAAGACACCCACTGAGGGTAAAGTGGTGCGAATCTGGCGTCCTAGCATCAGCTGTGCCGGGCTAAACCCGGTGGCTTGAATGGGCGTCGCCCTGTATGACAAGAGGGCTAGGTACGGTTCAGATTGCTTTAGAATGAATTTTGTTGTTTGAACTGCCCTTTCAGCCATTCCGTTGGCCTGCGGATAATGTGGACTTGACGTGGAATGTACAAAATCATATTCCCTGCTGAAAGCACTGAACTCTGTAGAAGCGAACTGCATGCCATTATCACTCACCAGCTCCATTGGAATGCCCCAGCGGGCGAACAGGCTCTTCAGGCGAATGATAACGGCCTGACTTGTGATATCATTCAGGGGTGCTATTTCCAAATACCTGGAATAGTAGTCGATAACAACAAGAAACTTTTTCCCGTGCAGTTCGCACAAATCAGCAGCTATTTTCTGCCACGGCCCCGCAGGCAGCGGAGTAGACATTAAGGGCTCCCCTCTCTGAGTAGGCCGGCGTTCCCGGCAAAAGGCACATTTAGACACGTGATTTGCAATGTCGGAGCTGATCCCAGGCCACCACACAGCTGTAGCTGCTCTTTCTCTGCACTTTGTAATGCCTAAGTGGCCATCGTGAATCCTGTTTAACATCTCCTTCCTCATGCTGACAGGAATTACAATACGGTCTTGGAACAGCACCAACCCCTCCAGCTCCGTGAGCTGTGACCTCTCTGGCTGGTAAGCATTTAAAGACATCCAGGCTGCCCGGCTCTCGGGCCAGCCATCTCTTATGTACCTTATAACTTCTTGCAGATCTGTGTCCAAATATGTCTCTTTCTTTATCTCTTCCAGTTTCCTTGAGGAAATGGACTTAGAGGCCAGAACAGAATCAACATACACTTTTACATCCGACTCTGTGGAGGATTCTTCAGCAGCAGCCAGCGGGAGCCTGGACAGTGTATCTGCCACAACCAGCTGCTTCCCCGGCACATGCACTGCCTGAACATTGAACCTGAGTAGTCTCATTAAAAGTCTCTGGCATCTCAAGGGTGTTTTGTCGATGTCATAAGAATTGATAAGAGGGACTAGCGGTTTGTGGTCAGTTTCCAGACTAAATTTCTCCAAACCCACTAGATAACGCTGAAAGCGCTCACAGGCCCAAACTGCAGCCAGGCACTCTTTCTCAATTTGAGCGTATTTTGACTCCGCAGCCGTCAGTGTGCGGGAACAGTAGGCGATGGGCTGTAGTTTGTTGTCATTCAGCTGCAGGAGTGCAGCCCCCAACCCATAACTGCTTGCATCAGCACTAACCACAGTCTTTTTTGAAGGGTCGTAGAACCCCAGCACTGGGGCAGACCCCAGCAGGGACTTAGCATGCAGGAACGCTTTTTCTTGTGAGGGTCCCAGACCCAGGCAACATCTTTCTTAAGCAACTCTGTGATAGGGTGTAAAACTGTAGATAAATCTGGAAGAAACTTGCCCACGTAATTCACAAGGCCCAATATCTGTCTCAGCTCATGTACATCAGAAGGGCTTTTCATCTGTTCGATAGCCCGAATTTTCTCGGGGTCCGGCTTGATGCCATCCCCGTTGATGATATGCCCAAAGTAGCATAATTCAGTTTTCCTAAAATGACATTTTTCTTTATTCAGCTTCAGCCCAGACTCTTTGATAGCCTGCAGCACACAACTCAAACGCTGATCATGCTCCTCCACTGTAGACCCATACACTAGAATGTCGTCCATGACGACTGCTGTGCCCACGTGGCCACTCAGGAGAGAACTCATTTCCCTTTGAAAGATCTCAGGAGCGGAGGATATCCCAAAGGGAAGTCTGCAGAAGCAGAACCGACCTACCGGAGTGATAAAGGTAGTCAGTTTGCGGCACTTTGGATCCAGGGGGATCTGCCAAAAGCCGCTAGAAGCGTCTAATGTGGAAAAGAACTTCGCCCCAGCCAACTTCGGGGCTATATCTTCCAACGTCGGCAGCACAAATCTCTCCCTCTTCACTGCCTCATTCAACCTTTTCAGGTCCACACAGATGCGCACCTTCCCATTTTTCTTTGCAACTGGAACAATGGGGGCACACCAATCAGTTGCTTCAACAACCTCTTCAATAACCCCCATAGACTTCATGCGCATGAGCTCTTTCTCCACTTGAGGCATGAGCGGGAACGGAATTCTACGAGGAGTAGAAATACTGTATGGGACTGCATCACTTTTAAGTGCTATACGGACAGGTTTGCAGTTCAGTAGGCCCAACTCGCCAAACATATCTTCAGAGACCTCATTCACTCTGGCCACAAGGCCCAAGTCACAGGCTGCTTTTCTGCTCAATAAACTGTTAACACACTGACCTCGGATCACATGCACCCACATGGTGAACTTTTTTTGTTTGTACTCACAGCTGGCGAGAAATTTCCCCACACAATCAATGCGGCCACCAGGACTATGGACGTTTGTCGTAACCTTCGCCAGCTGGGGCTGTCGAGGCAGTTTCATAAATTCAGCAAAAGACATTACAGTGATATCAGCTCCTGTGTCAATCTTAAAATCAACATTGGCTCCCATTACAGTAAAAGTAACTTTCCAATCTTCCTCTGAGCTTGTCCGTTCCACAACAGACCCCACAAAAGACACTTCCTGACCCTCCTGGTCACTGTCCACCTGCATCTCCTTAATGTATTCAGTTTTACACACCACTTCAAAATGGCCTATTCTGTTACATTTTCTGCATCTTTTATCTCTGGCCGGGCATATGGCACTCTGATCATGAGCCCGGTAGCACCGTGTGCATCGGCCATGTTGCGCCCATCCACTTCTAGGCCTTTCCAGTACTTTTGATCTACCGCTCACACTGTGCCTGTAACGGTACCAACCGGATACCAAGGGTTAACACCAGGGAACAATGTCCTGCATAGGGAATCAGCAATTCACAACCCAGCCAGTTTTCAGGTTTAAAACAGAGAACTTTTATTAAGGCTCATATGCCCAGTATTTATGCAGGTCTGACCCCCCCCCAGAAGGGGGGTTGAAAGAATGTTGTACATTAGATGAAGGGAACACACCCTTGACATGATACAATAGATTTACCTTGCTTAAGCTGATAACAATTTAAACACAAGATACATTTGGCTTTTCTTATCACCTAAGCATTTGCTCTCTGAGGGTGATTAAACAATGGACTGTTTATCAATAACATTAATGACAGTGCACAATAGCTGAGGCTAAAACTGAACACAGTTAACTCTTTCAGTGCTGACAGAAGGGTCTGTCACATCTACATAGCACAATATACAGCCTATAGACAAGCTTTCTTACGTTATAGTCCAGAAGTGGCTAGGTTTGCCACAATGCTCCCCCAGAACAAAGCCGGCATACACAGTCTGATCCCAACGGATCGGCTTGGGGATGTCCGGGGCAACAACTTTCGGCTCAAGTAAGCTACGGGGTGTTCTCCGCCATCTGCTCCCTTTCACTAGTAATTTTTCTAGACTGTTGCACTTCATCCACAATACTCTCAGACCTCAGATCAGCACTTTGCTTTTTCACCAGTTCACTCTGGCGGGCCATCCTAATAGCCCCTTCTAACGTTAAATCAGGCTCTAACTGCAGCTTCAGGGAGACTTCAGCATCTGCAATTCCAATAACTATTCTGTCTCTGATTTGCTCTTCTTTAGCAACACCAAACTCACAGAATTCAGCTAATTCATACAGGCTGCGCACAAATGACTCCACAGATTCTCCCACACGCTGATTACGTTTGTGAAAACAAGCTCTCTCATGAATCACATTTCTTTTGGGCACAAAGTGGGCACTGAGTTTATCCATAACTATATCAAAGTTAACTTCTTCCCCTTCTTGAAAAGTAAAAGCATTGAACACTGGCTCTACATCTTTCCCCATGGAGTATAAAAGAGAATTAACTTGTACTTCACCACTCTCCTTGTTCAGTTTGGATGCAATCCTGAAGCGCTGAAACCGCTGACGCCATGTGGGCCAAGCTGCAGGCTGAGAAAAGTCAAAAGGCTCAGGTGGGGTAAACTTTGACATTGCAATCGATCAGGAACAGAAGCGCAGTCCAGAACTTCTGACACCATGTCATGAGATGCAGGACATATGCAGGACACAGCAATGATGGTACAACTCTATTTTATTACAGAGCATAGCAATACACATCCAGACAGGTTGATTGTACTAAACTAACTGCGACACAGACACCGGACCTAAGCCCCGCCCACAAGCTAGTGACATCACATCCTGCTCTCATCACACATAGTAATAACTAGAAAAAAAAAAGGGATTACAAATGTTTCATATTTCCTGAACAGATGATATCAAACATGTATATTTCTTTACCTACATTAAAAAAAGCTCATAATTAGCGAAGGTGCCACAGGCCAGCGCACGCATGCTG